>NW_021167484.1:0-15454 GCF_003724135.2 Verticillium nonalfalfae | reverse complement strand
TAAAATTTCCCCGTGGTCAGTAAAGCAAAACTTGGACCCAAAGTACGCCCCAGCCTCCGTGGTCGGACGTCCCCCTTCAACATCACAGCCCTCCTCCTCACCTAACCATCGCGACACCGGACACTGGCCACACACCCCGACATCTCGGCTCGGAGCAAGCCTATTCCACCCTCCTTCCGCCTTCGCCCATGGTCATGGACGGCGCCGCCATCCTGTCTGCTGCTGCTGCCGCTGGCGGGGCCACGCCTGTCAGTCCTACCAGTCCTGTGAGTGCCCGTCCAGGCAACACGCCGATTAGCATTGGCGTTGGACCCAATGGCGTCAAGAGAAAGCGAAACAGCATGGTCATGAGCAGCCCTGGCAGCCCGGCCGGCCATGACGACGACACCCTCCTCGACGGCGACCCAAAGAAGCGTCAACCTGGCGTCAAGAGAGCGTGTAACGAGTGCCGCCAGCAGAAAGTGAGTCACCCCCGCCTTTGCCTCGATCCTCTTGTCCTCGCCCGTCCAGCCAGCCGCCGGCGCACCGTCTGCCACGGCGGTTCGGCGACATGAAGGCCATGGGAGGTCAAATCAGCTTGACTACTTGCTGACCATGTCTCAGCTCCGCTGCGATGTCGCCCAAGACCCCTTCCAGAGCTGCTCGCGCTGCAATCGCCTCAAGCTTGACTGCAAGATTGAGTCCAACTTCAAGCGCGTCGGCAAGCGCAGCAAGCACGCCGAGATGGAGAAAGAGATCGACACGCTGCGAAGAAAACTCGGTCGCGCCCACGCCCAAGGCTTCACCGTCGACGACGACGACCACGACCTCCAGTCCCCCGTCGCCGCGTCCGCCTATACACACACCCGTAACCCCTCACTCATGGGCTCCGACGAAGCTGTCTCTTCCCTGCTGCACCTCAAGAGAGGCGGCTCTTACAACATGCCACGATATACCCACGAGCTGGAGAACGTCCGCTTGACCGAGGACTCGGTCTCTCAGCTCTTCAACATGTTTTTCAACTACTACCACCCATACCTGCCTTTCCTGAACCCTCAGCAGTCGCCCGACACGTACTACCAGCAGCACTCGCTCCTTTTCTGGACCATTGTCGCCGTCGCTGCGCGTCGCTACAGCGCCGACCCGACTCTGCTGACGACCTTGTCGGGCCCATTGACGCGCCTGCTGTGGCAGACCATCGGCGACGTGCCCAGCAGCTACTACGTCGTCAAGGCGCTCTGTTTGTTGTGCACCTGGCCCCTGCCCACAAGCACGACGACGGCCGATCCTACACACATTCTCTGTGGCGTCATGCTGAGGACCGCCACGGGCATTGGCCTGCATCGCCCGAACCACACCCAGGACTTCTCCCGTGTCTCCGTCGACCTGAACAAGGAGCAGCTCCATGACCGCGTCACGACGTGGGCCGTGTGCAACATTGTCGCCCAGTCCATTGGTACAGGCTACGGCCAGCCTGCGTCGACACTGTACGACTGGACACTGGCTGTGAGACGAGGCGAAGATGGCCCCTTTAAACTATCGCCCGTTCTCGAGGCGAGGCTGCAGATCGAAAGGTTCTGCGACAAGGTGTCCAAAGAGATGTACAGCAACGCCAGCGACTCGCGCGGCGTCGCAGGTGACGAGCACAGAGCCATGCTGATGCGTGTCTATCGGCGAGACTACGGAGAGCTTCAGGCTTCCATCCTTTCGCAGCATCTCGGGCCCATCGTCAACCTCCATCTCAGGGCCGCAGCTCTTCATCTCCGATTGGCCGGTTTCTTTGACTCCAACACCACTCCGGGCTACATGGATGATCTGATGGGCCTTTGGCGCGCAACGACGGCCTTCCTAGACCACATTCTCGAGGACGACAAGGTGACGTCGCCAGGTCAAAACACGGCTGGCCACATTCTGCTCTACGCTTCGAATTACATCCAGCAGATGCTCGTCGCGGCAGGATTTGCCCTCCTCAAGCTGAGCAAATCGTTCTTCGCAGAAATCATCGAAGCCGAACGCAGCCGCAGTCTGTTCCACAAGACACTAAACGCCATCCGCGCCACCAGCGTCATCAACAATGATTTGCAGTCTCGGCTCGCCGAGCTGATGGTGCAGATGTGGAACGGCGCTCGACACGACATCAAGTCTGTTAAGAACGACGAGGTGTCGCCCCGACCTGTTGTCGATGACACCCTGCAGCTCAAGGTTCGGTGCCGTCACAGCATGAGTCTCGTGTTCGACTCGGTATGGCGCTGGCGTGAGGACTATCAAGCCCAGGGCCGCGGCACACTGGACGGTAACTACCCCCCCTGATTCCCCTCCCTCCCTTCCCTGTGCGCTGGCTCGATGCATCCAAGTCTTCTTTCTGAGTGACTGCGGTGACTGACAACAGGCGCGCACACAATAGCCCTGAAACAACCTACTAATCCGGACTCAGCGAACGAGTCTTCGGCTTCATCGACACACATGGATTCGACACTCATGCCTGCCACTGCTGGTGCGCAGAATCTGCCACAGACATCGGGCAACATGCTGGCACCGACCAATGGTGCCCTCACGCCGGGTACCACTGCCGCGAGCCTAGCAGCACCACCCGGCGCGAACGGCAATGCGGCGACAAACGGCACCAATAGCAACCTCTTGAGCGGCATCAATTATACGGACAACACCAACTATGACTTCTTCGACCCCCAACACTGGATGCTAGACGGCCTGCTAGACTTCAACTACTCATTCGCCCAGCCTCTCGAAGGTGCCTAGAACGCACATCCCCCCCAAGAAAAAGGTTCCCATCATTACTCCGGGGCCATTTCTGCCGCTATCAACTCTTTCGGGTCTCTAAGTTGAAAGGTCCCCGATACAAAAGGCTTCTGGTTCATTACAATCTCAACAAGAGTGAAGACAACTCCGTGACCAGCTGCATCAAACCAAGGCTCTCAACGAGTCTTGCGAGCACATTCTTCGTTCTCAAATTCTCTCGCATCACCTGCACTTTCTTCTTGTTCTTAGTTGTGATATCCCGTGTGAAAGGACGTCTCTTTTCTCCGCTCATGTCGACACGGTCATGATGACGACTCATGACGGACAGGCGGCGAGGGCCACATTTCGACACGGTTTTTCGTCTGAGTTCTTTTTCTCGCGTTTCGTCTAATTCTTCAAAAGAGTGTTGCATTTTGGGTTTGTTCTTCCTGTCTTTTGGTTTGCCATGTGTTTGTTGGGCTGGTATATCAGAGCATGGCAATGGATGGGGATGGGAAATGGAGTTGGCGTTTTCATTTGCTCTTTCGGGCTTATCATCGAGGTCATGGAGCGGAGGGACGGAGCTGATACATTAACATGTTCGTAATGAATTCAACGTCTCGTGTGCACTTTCTCATGTGAACCTTATTGTCATGGTGTGCTCTATGTGCTTGGAGCTGTGTTGTCATGAGCAGGCACGTAGTGTTTCCAACATGGACCACCAGTGATTTGAGTTTGCGCTGACCTTGTGTGGCGGTGGTTGTAGATTTGCTATTGAACAGCCACGAGTTACAGCAGGCACCTTGCCTCGCGTCACCAGGCAAGTAAGGGAGAAGAATACGCCTTGTCAGGAGATCGCTTTTGATCCCATGGATTCACAGAACTAAGTCGCCTCACGCCCGCCCTGTATACAATCGCTCCTGTCGTTTCAGACGGAAGCCAGTTGGTCATCTATTCAGCCAACCAACGCATCACCTCGTTGCCCATGTATCGGCCCCGAGAAAATTCAAAGAGTGTGTGCGTATGTATGTGAAGGAAAGCGAGAGAGAGAGAGAAACGCAGACCTTTGTTCCTTTGACATAAGCGATCATGGCCATTTGCATCGCTTGCGCTCGTGTCGTCGTTGCGAATGGCACCAACCGCAAACCGCCCCCTCGCCCCTCTGCCTCCCCGATTCGAAATCTTGGAGTCACGACAGCGACCATGCCCTGGGCTTGGAGATCGCGTGTTTTTGAAACAAGAGAGGCCCGGGACGATTGTGTGAAGGCTGCCTTGGGGGCGGGCGCGTTTCCGTCTTTTGGGGGTGTTGTGGTTCCTCTGCTCGCATCTGGGCTTCTAGATATCGTGCAGTGTTTCTCATGGATGGCAGGCTCGCAGGCTAGCTCTGTACTATTGGGAAAGAGGATCAAACACGCCATGGATTCGGTGGCTTGTTTCCTCATGACGGCCCACAGTTGAAACGCTTCAGGTGTGTGCATATGCCATGCCAGTTTGGAATCCGCCGAGCGCCGAAGGCCTTCTTGGTTTGGATTAGGGTTCTCGCTTTTGATACGAAGCACAATTGCAGAGTCAGTTTCCTCATAATCATCCCTTTCTCGTCTTAGTTACAGCCTCTTCTGCCTTGCTCAGGAGCCTCATCTTGGCCATCGTACGATGCCTGGTGCTGTAGCTTCCCACGAAAACGATCAAATACAGATTGCATTCCCATATCGACGCTACTGAAGGCAGACTGGAAAAGACGGCCGGCCAGCGACCCATGAGTGAGGCCAATCAAGGGGACAAGGACAATCAGAAAGTAGAAAATCGTGAAGAGAGAGAGCCTTAGAAGGCCGTCTTTTGGGCCGCCAGATAGAGACCCAGCTTCAAAATCATAAAAAGGAGTCATGCAGTGGACCCCGAGGACGGGCCGCTGTTGTGGCCTCATGAACGGCCGAGACGCGATGCTGGAAACATTGGCACGGCCTTTCTTTGCAGGTATAAGGCGCACCTTTCCCGTTGCTCTACGCGAGGGGGCAAAGCCTCACAAGACAAGGCATTCTTTTCCGCCTCGCGTTTCAAACCGGACCAACGGCGCGCGCAGCAGTCCTGGATAATGGACCAACAAGTTCTTCTTCTTTTTTCCTTTCTGTGTGAGGCCCTGCCTGGCACGACCCCTCCTGACCGTAAATCGGGGTATGATACCCTTTCGGACCACAACCAAGAGAAGTGGGTGGCTCTGGAGTCAATGTTACCTCGCACGAGACTCGTGTTCACTCGGCGGCCGTCCTCGTCATCCTCCCGTCCCTCCCCGCGCCCCCTGAAGGCCCTTTTCTGACAGCGCCGCAGCGCCCGCCATAGGCCGTCTTGTTGGCTGTGCGTGTCTCTGGCTCTCAGAGCTAAGTTCCAGGTGGTACCGTTTTCAGAGAGTGAGTGCCCCAACTGGCGCCACGAGAGACCGTGTTGGTCATGTCAAGGCTTAGTGGCCCCGCCAACTGGTGCGAATATTGTACACCAGAGCAAAAGCCGTTCTGCTTGCGACCTACCTCAACCTCTCATTGGGGGGTTCCAGAATGCAGGAGTTGGTAAGGTGGGTAGGGAAACAAGAAGAGTCTCATGGCGCGTGCCGGAGATGATGGGCAGGATGACTGCCGAAGAAGATAGCACGCGTTGCATACCACACATGCAACACTCGGATTATACGTGGTCCAGACACACCGCGCTTGTGATTTCACCAGAGGACAGGTCAAGCCAAGTGGAAATCACTCCAGTCAGGTCGATTCGAGTCGACATTTAATGACACGCCGCTAGAGGAGGCAGAACTCCTAGTCTGAAGGCAGACCGTCGTACCGTCCCTCCATGAAGAAGACAAGGAGGAGGAACTCCGCTCGAACAACAAGACCGACAATAAGACGCCCTTCATGAGAACATACTAAACCGCATCGACTCTCTGAGGGACTCGGTAAGAAGGTGGATGGCTTGTCCAGGGGACCATTGGTCTAATGCATAGTGCCCCACGGCAGGGGCGTCCACTGTGACAAACACAGCCTGTCCATCACGCACCGAACGGGTGGCAAAATCAGAGCTGCGACTGGCCCAGATGGTGGGGGAAAGAGAGGAGCCACCGATGAGCCGATGGCAAAAGCGGTAGGTAGGTGTACACAGGCGGCCGCTGGACATCTAGGCACCACCACACCCCTTGCCCTGCCGGAGCAAGGGGGCAGAAGGGTTGCCTCAGACCGTAGAGCGGTGATTCTACCGGCGACACATGCGAGGGATGGATGTCAGGGGGGAAGCGCTGTGTCTGTCCAGGCGGAAGCAAGATGGGAGACGAGTCAGTCTCTATCCAATCTCAGGCGCAAGCTCTTGTCCAACCACGCCGAGAATGTTGGTTGGGGTCATGTCCAAAAAAGAGACCATACGGGGGGCAGTATTCAAGAAAGGATTGCTGGGTGTATACGAAGGGACTGCGTCCATCACTCTGGCGGGTTGTTTGCTAAGAAACCGCTTTATCCGGCCAGGGGTGTGATGTGAGGCAGCTGGATTTCGGAATCATTGCCCGGTTTGCGGTGGAGACGCGAGGACAAGCACAGCTAGAAGGGCGCTTGTTGGCCTTGACTGAATTTGGAGCATTGAATACGCTGGCCTGAAGCTAGACGCGGCAATGAGAGCGTTTCTGGATGTTGCCGGCTGACAGTTGACTCGATCTGATCTGCAGCAATGTAGTACCACGTCTTGACAATAAGCGCCGCGGAAGAGAACTTTGTGGCTACAAGGCCCGCAACAGGGCATTGCGAGCGATCAAGAACCGCGTCAACCACACCACAAGAAAGTGAGCCGCCCATTTTGGTCTCAAATCACACACGATGTAGAAGATGGGGATATTTGGAGTATCTGGTCACGCCTGGGCCAGCAAATCAGACGAATAATGCGAGGGCACGTCACACAGACGACCCGAGGAACTGGTAGCGCTCATATGCATGTTGTCTTGATACAACAGGCTGCTGCTGCAGCAAAGCCGACCACGAGCCATGTTGGATGGACGAACAGGTCATTCTAAGGGCCGATCCTAGCTGGATATCGCGCCTCAGGGTCGGCAACAAACGCGCCAGCGGCCATGGTCAATGTGACGATGCTCATCGGGGGCGGCTGAAAGGGCATCCCAGGCGCTTAGAAGCTGCATGAGGCCTTGCAGAGTCCCAGAATCAAGGTGCCTGATAGGCCACATAGCGACAGCCAATGCCTCCATATCGGGCTATGCTTCACCGTAACAGGTTCTGTGCCGTAAGTGGGAGGGAGGGGGGGGCAGGCCGCGGACGAGGTGGTATCAGGCATGCAGAGAAGAGAACACTGCCGCGGTGGCCCGTCGAAGAGACCCAAGGTTGATATGTCAGTGCTGGTAAGGCTACAATGCCTTCCTCCCGAGCTGATCTACCCCCCGGAGCCTGTGTCTACTTTCTCCCTGGCCGTGGCCCCTGCAAACGATTTTCAGTCACCAAAGCCGGAGACTTTGGGGGCGGTTGAGTTTCACTTGCTGATGCGGGTAACACCTCAGCCATTGGCGGCCCCCATCATGACCGCCACGATGATGATCATGATGATGATGATGCCATTTCTGGTCCAGGAGCATTGCCACGAATCGAGGCAAAGGGGGCGTTGAGGGTGTGACTCCAGACCGTCGGGTCGCATAATGATGGCTATGCTCATCTGATGTGTCCACCCTGTCACTACAAGGCGAACTTGATCAATGCCATGAGAAGACCATGAATCGAACAGTCGTGAGAGCCATGCTCCCTGGTCTTCCGAATACTTACTAGGTGCTGTCGAAAGGGACGGGTATCTGCAAGTAGTGCCGTGTGATGTGATGGACTTGCGTTTCGGGTACCTTACCTGAGCGTCTGCTCGGATCGAGCAGCGTAGAGAACATTGCGGAAGTGTGATGTGATGAGGGAGCAGGGAATGTACATTGGGTCATTGAAGCCGAGGGGGGCTTTGCGGGTACCTTGGCGGGGATCGATGGTGGTGGGTGCAAGGAAGAAGGTCCAAGGACTTGAATAGAGGCATGGAAAGAAGAGGAAGGGCGAAAGAGCGGGAAGGAGGGGGGAGGGCGTGTGAAGACGTGAAGGCGTGCGAGTGCGAGGGTGTGAGGGTGTGTGTGTGTGTGTGTGTTGGCATGTGGTGGGCGTTGGGGCTTTTCTTGCGGTGTTGGTGTCAACATCGCGGCGATCTCGTCTATTGTCTGCTGCAGGCCAATGGCAAGTGCATTCACATTCGGCAGACGCGCGCGTGTGACAAGGGCTCTTACCTCAATAGGGCATTAGCGCAAGGTAAGTGGAAGCATCGAGTGCCCATTGGCCCAAGCCTGGGTTCCGCCCCTGGTCCTGCCAAAGTCATGAACAGTGACTTCCAGACGGATAGACGCCCAACATGGTCCGACCTCGGGTTAGTGGCAGGCATGAACAAGGGGTAGGGGCAGGTACACTGGAACGCTGAGAAGTCACTCCCCTCTGGGTTGCCCCTGCTAGCCTGGAGCTAACGACCCGACAGTTTGGTTACCCCCAGTCGTCTGTGGGGCGATGTAGCGATGAGTAGGGTATGTGAGTGGCTCACCTACGATAGTGTGAGTAAAGGCGGGCCCATAGGTGGGACCAGCGTTCTGCGAAATAGACTCACTCGTCCTCATCCCGCCTTCCTCGCCCTTTCTCCCATCCCGGACGCGGACCTTCAGACTTCTGGCTCCCATCTCCCTCTGCTTTTCTCCTCCTCCATCCACCCCCTTCCTTTTTCTTCCCTGCCCGTCCTTTCCCAGTTCAGTGAAAGGGGAAAGGGCAATGCAACCCCTCCTCCAGCTTGAGGACCAGCTCCAGTCCCAGTCCTGGTCCCAGCTGTAGCTAAAGCTACAGCGACTCCAGCTCCAGCTCCAGTACATACACTTGCCCACACACACACACACACCTGTCATGTGTGTCACTTGACAGACAATCGCTTCCTTGATCAATCATATGTCCCACCGAGTCGCCTGCAACCGCGTCAATCGACCCTCCCTGGAGCGTCTGGAGCGTTAGTGGTTGGCTCCAAGCCAGCAGCCACCGCGGATTCGTACACGTCAACCCAACGTCTTTTGCCTCTTGGGGCCGCGGCATTCACGGCATCTAGCACATCAGAGACCTGACATGTCCGGCTGTTGTCGCGCACAGTTGGGCGCATCGAGTGTAGCGCCATCTCCGATCAAAATGCGGGAGGATTTACGGCCTCAGATCCGCGCTCGCGCTCCATCTGCCCATAGACTCGACGGAGCGAACCTCAGACCGCCCACGCCTCTCATCTCCTTGTTCTGTCCCCACAATCTGCCAAGACGGACGCGACACAGCAGAGGGCAAGACAGGCGGCCAAAGACAGGGTTCTACCCTGCCTTTATTTTGTACAAGTACGATGTCAGCATCGCTCGTTCGCGAGTCTCTGTCAAGACGAGGACTGTCAAGACGGGGAGTGTCGTTAAAGCACACCTCCAGGCGTTGACCCGAAAAGCACAGAGCACTCGCTCGTTGCCGTGCTCGTTCGACGTTCTCGTGCCAAATACACGTACCCCTACCGAGGTCGAACACCCCTGCTTCGAGGAGAGTTCTTGGCACGGCTCGCACGTCTGTCACCCGCAGTCCCCGAAACCTGAACCGAATCATTACGTCGCAATCACTCACACCAGACACTGGGCCAGGACCAGCTTTGCTGCTCTCTGTCCCTCTCTTTCGCTCTTTGTGCCTCCCTCCCCATGACCTCTCTCTCGCTGTTTCTTCTCCACCACAGCCCATCGCACACTCCCATTTCCATTTCTCCCGTCAAGTGTTCCATCTCAATGGCAAAGGGGCTGAGGCCCCCAGGTCTTGTCAACCAGTCCGGGCCAGGTCCGGCCGCAAATCCATAGCTGGGGCTGTCCTTTGCCCTCTGACAAGGAGACCAGGGGGTGGGGGGCGGAAGGGGGAACCCATTAATTCAAGGTCGCTGCTGCGCAATCTGCCGTTTCCCCCCACCACGCTTGGCCGCCTCTTCAGGCCGAGGCGAGGCACACCGGAGGAATGCGAAAAAGAAGAGATGAAGGACAATGGCAATCACGACTGCTGCCTTGTCGCCGGCGCCCCGAGGATCAGTCGAGCTGCCTGCTTCGTGACGTTGTCTGGTGGCCAGCTCTTCACATCAACCGCACCCACCGCACCATCAAATCCCCGTTGTGGCATGCCAGTCGCCGCGCACAACTGCCATCTCTGCCACGCCTTGTTGGTGCTGCCAACAAGCCGCCCCTCCTCGATCTACCTCAAGGCAACTGCTGCAGAGTCATGCCGCCCTTGGCTCTGACGACTGACCACTCCAGAGTACAAGTGCAATCAAGGCGTTAGACCAAAGCTAGCCTTTCCGTGCCAGTCAATGGCTTAGAGACAAGGACCTGACTACTGATGAGCTCCCATGCTCTTCTGCCTTGCGCACGGCAGAAACCCATTGCACGCTGCCGTTCATCGTCAATTTCGTTATGGCCTACCGTGAACCCATCGCCTGTGGCCATACTACAGTTCAGAGACGACCCCATATCGTACAGGGATCCATCTCGGCGGTGCACTGCTCATTGGAAAGCCTGTGGGACGCTGTCTCATGCCCATATCTCAACCATGCGGAAACGCGCCTGGTCTGTTTCCGCCACGGACAATAATGGCCGAGCTCGCAAAGCTCGTCCCTCACTTAGGCGCCTCACATACTAGAGCCGCAGAGAAGCAAACCATGGCTCGTTCGTCCACGAAAGATCTGCCCGCCTGTCTCTCGCTCTAGTCACGGATGCTTGAGAACGACCCCTGTGATGATATCGGCGCGCTCTGCTGGCTTTTTGTCTTGACTCTCCAGTTCTCTGGCGACACCCCTCCACCCTGGACCACCGGCGTGCTCTCGTCTTGGAAACACGCCTGAATGGAAGGGTGCTACGCCTGGCAGTACCCGTCAAGCCCGTCAGCCCGTCCCGCTCTAAAAAAGCAACGGCGGCTATCGTCTGCGAGAGAATCGCTCGCATCCCCGTCTCCGCATGCAGCACAGCACCCAGAAGACGCTGCCTAGCCAGACCACAGCAGGGTCCCATGTACCCCTACCATGTATACATCGGCGGCCAGACTGATGGTGGTGGAGCTGTGTGCTAACCCTTGTCGCGCCGAGCAGGGGGTCGGACGACCCGGGGTGCTACCTGTGCAAGACGGGAGCAATACCCTACGTCAAGCCCTGGGGAGAAGTGTCTGCGTTCTACCCGTTTGCTCTTCAGCGCCGCCTGATATACAGAAGCTCCATCTTCTCCATCCTTCATACTTAGACCCGCGATGTCTGCGCCTTCGCAAGGCTCACTTTGCGACTTCATCCACTCTCCTCCACCTCCTTGATGACCATGTCTAAGGCCAGAGGCTGATTCGACTCGACTCTGTTCTCGCTCTTGTTCCTGTGCCTGTGCCTGACAAGACACACCACATGCTCATCAGCCCTCCCCACCCCCCATCTTTCTTCTATATCAATCTGTTGCTCGACTTCATTCGATCGCAAACCGGGACCCCCAACATCCACATCTGCCCACCTTCCAAAGACAGACAAGAAGACATCAAAGATCTTCTTACCGCCAACAAGCACCACAACGCCTTGGTCAGGTCCGTGAACGTCAATTGCAGCTCACGCAGCCCCAATTTTTCCAGATGGCCATGACAGACCTCCACTACCTCCCACCTCCTTCCCATGTCCGAACAGACGGCCTCCCAGAGGACCTACATGACGGCTGCTCTTCTACCGTACGAACGACTGGCTCTTCTTTTGCTACCACTCCGTACAGTGCTGTACGTTTATTCCTTCACATATATGACCAACCCTACCACTCTCTCCCTGCGGGTGTCCATCCACTCGAGCATTCATCCATTCTTTGCTGGGCTAATACTGCGCGTCTCAGGCCTCGTCCTTCAATCAACCACATCATTGTGACACCAGCCTGCTCACGCCCATTTCCAGCGCCGGATCACCTCCCCTACAACAGCGATCACAGCTTATGAGCCGATATCCTTCTTCGACAACACCCAGCATCCAGCAACATACTCCCCCGGGGACAGCCAAGATGTACTGGGGCACTCCATATGATATGGGGACGGCGCCTTCGAGCCAAGCAGCTTCGCCGCTGACCATGCAGCCGCCTACCACTGATGGTCAGTTCGAGATGGGCTACATTCTTTCCGAGTCGTCACAGAGCCACCACCACCACCACAAGGAGGATATCCCTGAGCCGCCGGAGCCTTACTTCGGATCCTTTGGGGTCTCCTCGACCGAACCAGAGCAGGTCACTGCGCCGGCGCAACAGATGCATCACCACCCTTACTACCTACCCCATAACATGGGGCAACAGCAGCAACACATGAACACAACACTAGCGCCAAGCATACTCGCTGTCAAGCCCGAACAGGAGATGGACATGGATATGCAGCACCACAACATGCATCGCCACATCATGCCGTCCCCCGACGCACCAAGCCTCAACCAGACGCAACTGAACCACTATCGATCGCCGCAATACAGAAGCCCGAGCAACGAAGACTTGCGCATGATACACAATGGGGGCTACACGCTACCACCTAACACGAGCGGAACCCAAGTAAGGCGGGGTCAGCCGGCCCCTCCCCGTGTTGCGAAACGAACTCGCATACGAGGTCGTCAGCCGCCGCACTCGACCGGCGGACGGGAAGGAACAAGGGAGAAGGACGCTTCTCGGAGCATCGCCTTCCCCCCTAGCCACGGCAACTCTGAGCCTTTGGATTTCAAGGAAGGCATGCCTGACACGGACAAGTTTCTTTTCGAGCTGCGCGCCAAATACAGCGACAACAAGGGTAAGGGGATGTGGGACCCCATTACACGGGAATACAACGAGAGATTCAAGACGCAGTTTGATCGGGCCGCGCTCCAAATGAAAGTCTCAAGAGCAAAGTCCAAGTGGATACAGTGGCATGAAAAGGATGTAAGTTTGCAAGGCTGACCCCTCGCCAAAAGAATGATCCCGCTCACATTCCCTCTAGGACACGATTCTTGTGGAAGCGGCCAGACAAGTCGAACAACAGTACTATCGACAGGTGCACCTGAAATTTAAAGAACTTGGAGGCAATCCTCAAGCAGACTTTAATGTTGGCAATATTGAGATGCGCATGGTCGAGCTTGGCCTCTCACACGTTTGGATGGACGCCTGGAAAGGGGACGTCAAGTTGAGCACCCGCCGAAGGCGCAAACTTAACGAGCGCCAACGCAGCACAGCGACTCCACGCGACGACGACCGCGGACGTCAACAACTACCCTCAGCTACTCCTTCCTCTTTTATTCACGATTACTCGGTTCGAGACGACTTGCCAAACAGCGCGAGCTCCTTTGCTACCATTGACCTCAGCCCTGGAGAACGCGAGCAGGTGCTCAATGATATCGACACGCGAGCATATAAAGTGGAGGCCGAGTCACCCCAAACTTTTGATACCGACGACGATTCAATGGGCATGGGACAGTCCGCTGAAATCCAACAGGGCCGACGAGCCGCGAAGCAGGCATGCGGCGACATGATTTGCAACAGCGGTGGTAACAGCAGGGCGCCCACAGGCTCGCCACAGAGTCGTGGTGGCAGAGGGATGCGTGCCTAAGCAGGCGCTTCCCGGCCGTTTCTTCATCATTTTTTTGTTTATTTCTTTTTTATGCTTCTTGAAGCGCATATTCGGCCGAATACACTCATTTCGGGCAGACGGGCGCGGCTCGATACGGGTAGGCAATGGGAGGCAATGAGGGCAGACGGACTACAACAGCTCACGCGAGACAACCTCCATGCAATGAGAGGTGGATTCATCTTTACTTCTTCTCTTCTTCTTCTCTCTTTTATCCACATTACTTCTTTTGGTCTAACCTTGGCCTGTTCATGTTTCGGGATCGGGGGCGGGATTTTCACTACCTCATGAGGGAGGGTAGACGCGGGGCAACTTCAGCGATGGGTGTCGAGCGAACCGTATAGAAGATGACCACCAAACATTCACTCATTGATTCAGATTTTCCCATGTCCTCGCCTATCAATCATGAGCTGAAAGGAGCACGGAGGCACTGCGGAGAAATATGTCAAATGTCAAGCTTTTTTCGCCAGAAAAAGCACACCTGCCCTCGAGTAATCGGCTGGTCGACGAGCCTAGTAGTCCAGCACTCCATGTGGGACCTCCTTGTCCGAGGATTGGCACAACTCTCGACCTAGAGACCAGCCGGTTCTGATCACGCATGGCGAGAACAGCCTGGCAATCTGAGGGCCAGCCAGACTTTCCAGATTGCGCATGTCTGACCTCAAGCGACGACGCTGACAGCTCGTCACATTTCTCGTCAGTGATCAAGGCAAACAAGGGTGCCTGGCACCTCGCAGGCGAGCGCTGATCGCAAATTGTCCGCGGTTCGTGTGCCTTGGGCTATTCGGCAACGTCACAATGGGCCTGCCCGCACGGGTTCCCGACCTGTCGTGCCGCCATGGATCCTACTATCCCATGCACCAAATAGTGTGCGTGGGTGGAGGCGGCAGGCCGCAGGCTGTCCTTTGCGTGACTGCCAGGATCCTGTCTTTCCGACAGGTCTGAGCCAGCACAGACAGGGGTGCCCCCAAGACACGAACCTCAGCGTCGGTCTCGCTGCGCTCACGTGAACGGCAGGCAATGAGATGGGCAAGTCAATAAGAAACAAGGAGAGCGCGGCGTTGTTTGACCGGCGCATTCACGGAGATGGAACGCGTCGATAGCGAGAGGATGAGAACCCTAGGGGGTCAGAGGTACCCCAGCGACAGCGCGGCACACGGGTTGACAACGCCGGCGCCTGGAGTGGAGAGAGAAGGGGGTGGTGGGGAGGGGGGTATGCGCTGTGCTGTACTAGCTAAGTAGGTATCTTGGAGCCGGGGTATTTGGGGCTTCTGGGCTGGGATCAGCGGATTCTGGCCTATGTGTTGCCTCATTGTGCCCTGACGGCCGTACGGCCGTGATGCGCCCGGCTGGACCTGTTCAATTTGCCTCTCTCTGTCTCCCTTTTTTGAACACCCCCCCGGCCCCACGACTAAGATGGGTGGCGGGCGGGCGTGGAGGATCGTCCCGGGTAACGATGAGGCCAAGGGAGGGAGGAGGGTATGAGGCTGGATTTAGACTGTCGACGACATGCCGTACACATATCCAGCACCCGACTCGGCGATAATCAAGGTGTGGCAAAGAGGGGGTTCCTAGAATTTTGGGTAGACAAGTCTCAACTTTTTTGATTCCTCTTCTCCGGCCGGCCGGGTTCCGCGTACCACTGTCGCACCCGGAAACAGACAGGGCATGCTCTAGGTTTCGAAGGATGGGGAGGAGGGGCGGGCGCGCGGGCAGCACAACCAGGGCTCGTGTGATTGCCACTTTCCAGACTGTCGGGTACAGTGTTGAGCAGAAGAGAGAGAGAGAGGAGAAGAGAGGAGAGAGAGTGTGTGTGAGACAGGGCAAGAAAAGCGGCGCTCAGAAAAACAAGCAGTTGTCTTGGGGGTGGGAAAAAACAAAAAGGCAGAAACACCGCATCGGCAGCGAACCCGACAGTTTGGTAAATTGCGCAAAGCAGGCGAGCAGCACGCTCCTTTTTCAGAGACCATTGCCGCTCCGTCGTCCGATGGCTGCATTGCTAGGGTAGAAAAGCTTTCCATGCTCATACCCCGTTGCTCCAGTCGTCCCCTCGGCTCCTCGTGAATTTC
>NW_021167483.1:0-16118 GCF_003724135.2 Verticillium nonalfalfae | reverse complement strand
AGGTCTAGGGGATTAGATCTATATATAATAGACTAACCCTCTAAATTACCGCCTAAATAGGGCGCTTAGACTACTTTAGGACTTATAGGGAAGTAGAGTTAGGTTTTATCTAGCTTAAAAGCTAAGCTAGTAATAAATAAGAGAAGTTAATCGCTTATTACTATAGGATAGCTCTATAGAATAATAAAAAAAGTATACTATTTTATATCCCCGCTTTTTCTCTTTCTAATAATATATATATAAATATAATTTAGCTTTTATTTTAGCTACTAGAAGGGTTATAGAACCCTTACTCCCTATATATTAGAATAAAGTTCTTTATTAAACTAATATTAAGGAATTCCTTAAGGCGGTAATCCTAATAAGGGATTACCGATATAGTAATTACTAGAGCTATAGATATATAGCTCCTAGGAGTATATAAATTATAGCTTATATAATTAGTGAATTAGATAAGTATATCTAATTTACGTAAATAGTAATAATTTAGGGATAGAGCGAGATATTATAAGATATATATTATTTACTTTATATATTTAGAGCTTTTAAGTATAGCTAAAGTAATAAATTAAGGTTTATATAAATAGTAAAGCCTTCTTTATATTAATTAATATTATATTTAATATAATATAGAATAGTTAGAGCTAGAGAAGTTAAGATCGATTTTATAAATAGTATATTTACTATATATAAGCTTATCGATTATACTTTATAAGTAATTATAAGAGTACTATTTTATTTATAAGTATTTTAGGACTCTTATAAGAGCTTAGTAATAAGGAATTCCTTTATTACGTAATCTATAGGAGTACTATCTATTATAAGTATTTAAGGACTCCTACGCCTAAGATTACTACTTACGCTATATTACTAGCTATAAAACCTAATAAACGAAGCTCTATAGAATAGCTAATTAACTATAATAAAGCTTTAATAGAATTAACGATAATAAGTTCCTTAGATTATAATAATAGCTCTATAATAGAATAAGAGAGTACTAAAAAACTATAATAAAAGTTCGATATTATCCTAAAAGACTTTAATATAAAGTACTTAATATAAAAAGTTAGAAAGGATCTCGATATCGACTTTATTATAAATAGAGTAGAATTATAATTCCTTAAATTATTAAATTTAATATCTATTAATCTTAAGAACGTTTAGATTATTAAAATAATAAGTATATATAGAACTATAAAAGGAGTTTACCTCTTAGAAGTATTTATTAAAGACTTTTAAAGCTAAAACGAAGAGGACTTTAATTCTTATAACTTAATAATCTCTCGAGTATTAAAAGTATATTTTATAGATTATAGGATCTTTCTCTTTAAAGTAATAAATATTAAAACTTTAAAAAAGTTAATTTTAATATTATTATAAAAAGAGATATTTAATATTAATATATTAGAATCGAGTAACGTTAATTAAGCTTTATTACTCTAGAGAGTAAAAGAATAGTAAGAATAGTAAAACGATAAATAATAACCTATAAAGATTATATAACTCCTTTAAACCCGACTTTTATAAATTAAAGGGGTAAACCCTTAATAACCTTTAATTCTAGGGTTATTTAATTAATAAAGTAAATAATTTAATTAATACGAGATTATACTTTATTTATAAAGAAATAAAACTTTACCCCCGAATAATACTTAAAATCTATTAATTTAATATTACGCTTTATTATTATATTAATTAGTAAATTTATTAATTAAAAAAACTATAATTAAATAATTTATATTATTTTAGAATAAAAAGAGTAATTATTTAAAAGAGATTTATAATATTTTAAATAATAAAATATATATTTTTACTAATATATATAAGCTTTTATAAATCTAATATATATAATTTTATATATTCTTCTTAAATATACTTTTAAAATATATATAAACTTTCTTTTTAGAATATATAAATAAAAGTATAAAAATCTATTAAATATATTTAAAGATTAAATAATAATTCGATTTAGAGATTAATAGAGCTTAGTATTATATAGATTAGAGCTTTATAACTTTCGATTCTATTATTATAGAGCTTAAGAATATAAGAAAGCTAAGAATAGAAATTCTTTAAATCTTTTTAAATAGACTTTAATAGTATTAAAGAATACTTAGCTTTATATATTAAGAAGAGATTTATTTCTATATAAATACTTTAAAAGTAATTTAAAACGTTTTAAAGTTAAAGATTATATTAATAAGATTAAAACGATCTTTTAATATATTATCTATTTAATTTAAGAATATACTAAAAGTAAAAGAGAATATTAGAATATTTAAGTACTTCTATATTAATAAATAGTATAGGAATAGAGGCGGATATTACTAAATTAATAGAAAAGGAGATCGTAAAGAGTAATTAATATATAGAATAAATAATCGTTAAACTCCTAGAACTCGTAAATATTAGATATATTCTAAATTAGACTATAGATCGACGAAGTATTCTCTTAAGGAATAATAATACTTAAAAGAGTAATAGAAATATATATAGGAAGTATATAAAGATTACTAGAAAGGATACTATTAATTCCTAATAACTATAGAACTTAATAGGAGCTTAGATTCCGATAATTTAAAAGGGCTAAGAATAGAGGATCTCTATAGGTTTAGTCCTAAGAGTAAATTAATAAATACTTATATAATATACTTCTTAGAAAATAAATTATTTTAGTATAGGATTAGAAGGAGTAATTAAGAAGCTAAAAGGATAGTTTTAATAAAGTAAATATTTAATTAATATTAAATTAATAATATATTAACGTAATACGGAATTATCCTTAATATAAAAGTAATATAAGTTTCTATAATAAGAGTATTATAGATTAAAGCTTTAATAATTTTAATTTTAAATTTAATAATTAATAAATAGGGAATAAAGGTTAGAGTAAGATTTAGAATAAGAAACGCTATATTTATTATAGAAGAGATTACTATTTTAATATTTATTAAGAAGATTATATTCTATATTATCTTAATAAATACCCTATTTCTATTTTATATTAAAGATATAGACGATTTTAAAGTCTATTTAAATAATATTTATAATAAGTTAGTAAAGTATATTAAGAAGCTCTAAGAATATATATCTATTTTCTAAAAATAAAGTTATTTATAATTCTTTTTAAATATAAAGATTTATATTAATATTAAAATTATATATATAATAAGAATAAAGAGTAATAAAGCGTTATTCTTAATAGAAATAAAGCTTTACTAAATTTATAAACGATTTAGCTATTTATCTATTAAGAAACTATAGAATCTACTCTAAAGAGTAAATTATAATATTAATTAGGATACTTTAGAGCTAATAGATTACTTCTATTATTATTATTAGATTAAAAGGAGATCTCTATAATACTTTAAGTTTACTTTAAAGTTAAATATTAACTTTAATTATAAGATTTTAATTAATATTATATACTTAAATAGAAAACTTATCCTCTATATAATTAATACGAGTATAGGATTTTAATTTATAATTTCTATTTTTAATTTTATAACTTAAGTAATATAAGAAGCCTTTAAAAGGTATTAATTAAATATATACCTTAGCCCTCTAAATATTATAACTATTAATACTAAAACGAACTTTACTTCTATAGAATTTAAAGTAAAAGTATACCTTCTAAGTATAACTTATTATTAAATCTTAATAGAGGTTTATTAGTTAATTAGTAAAGTTAAGAGCTATTATAAACTAATTCGTAAAGTATATAAGATCCTAAAAATAGAATCTTATAATATAAGCCTAGAATTACTACTTTAAGGAGTAGTAAAGGTAGTAAACGATATTATTAAGCTTAATAGATTAATATTAATATTACTCGTATTTAGAGCTATATTTAGGATTATTAATAATTTAATATTAATTATAATTTAAGTATAATATATAGGAATAATTAATAAAGTAATAATAAAGCTTTAGTAAATAATTATTAAATAGAAGATTAATAATACTTTTAATACCTATAATAGACTAAATACTAAATAGTTACTATTAAGATTATTAAAGCTAGGAAGTAACGTCTTAGTATTCTAAGAGTAGGAGAAATAGACTAATCTATATAAAATTATATTAATATTTAATATAATAATTATAATTAATATAATTAATAGTTTAATAGAATTTAAAGGAATATACGTTAAATTATATAATAGATTATTAGATTAATAAACTAAGGATATAATAATAGTCCGATCTTTAAAGACCTTAGAACTATTTAAGTACTTAGAGCTAATTCTATTATAATAATATAAAAGACTTAGAAAGTTAGTAAATACTATAAATCTAATATAAGCTACGTTTATAGATCGCTAAAGTAATATAATTAAGATTTTACGGATCGAGTATTAATTTATTATTAAAAGAGAGTAATAAAGCTATAAACTAATTATTAAATTATAAAATAAAAGTAGAATAATAATACTTAGGAGGCTATTTAAATAATCTAATTAAGAGGAAATCGATTTACTTTTTATAATTAAAGTAATTATATTAATTAAGAGATTAGTATTTCCTAATATTAAGATCTTTAGATATTAACTTATAAAAAAAGTAAAAGGCCTCCTTTAAGCTTTATATAAAAAGTTAAAACTAGTAATTTAAAGGTATAGGGATTAAGAGAAGATAACCTTTTTAATATAATCGTTTACGATTATATACTATAGTTAACGATTAATCCTAGTAATTACCTTAATACTATAATAACGTAATTACTAATTAATATTCTATAATATTAATTAAGCTTATACTTAGAGAGTTATAGATCTATAATATAATATTCTTTTATATATTCCTAAGGAGATATAATATAGATACTTTAAAGGAACTATTTTCTATATTATAAAGCTTTTTTATAGGATTATAGAGTTAAGCCTTTATTAGTTTATAATTTATTAATAATATTATAAAGAGTATTTAAATATTATTCTAATAGGCTATAATCTATATCTCTTATTAATAAAAACTAAAGAGAGCTTTAGATTAATTAGGATATAGATTAATAATACCCTAAACCTTAGAGAGCTTACGTTTATAGAAAAAGAATAAAAAGAGCTCTAGAGAGCTAGCTTCTACGTAAAGCTTACTTTTATCCTAAATATAGGATTAAAAGGGGTATTTAATAGCTATATTATTAAAATCGGAACTAATAATCTTATAATTTTATAGAAAAGCTAGATTAATCGCTTAGAGTAAATAACCCTAGGGATAGAAGATTTAGAGTAATAATTTATCGCTTAGAGAGCTCGAGGCGTATATATAGCTTTTATTTATTAACCGGAAATAGCCTTCGACTTTACTATAACCTCTTAAACTAAGAACTTAAAAAGGGACGATTTTAAAAGGCTTAATAAATATATATAATAGTAGATCGATAATATAAACTATAACTTAAATTATATATACCTCGATCTATTAATAGCTTAATTATATATATTTATTAATAGCTTTTTTATAAATAATAAAGACTTTAGTTTATAAATCGGATTTATTATCTTTCTTAATAATAAACGTTTTTATAATTAAGAGAACGCTTTTATAGTATATAGTAATATCTTTTATTAATAATTTATTAAATATAAATAAGTTATATATTTAGTTCTAATTAGCGAAATTTATAAAATAATTAATAGTTTTAATATAGTTTATATCTTTAAATAAATACTCTATAAGATCTATAAATACTTAGAATTATTACTTTTATAAATAGTTATTTATATTAATAGTTATTCGCTTTATTAATACTTAATTTAACTAAGCGTAATAGTAAAGAAATATTTAATAATAGATTTTATAGTATTATAGTAAAACTATAAAGAACGTAAAGTTAATAAAATCTATTAAATAGTAAAAAGAGATAACCCTATAGTTTTAATAATTAAAGGAGCTTTAAATTAAATATTAAAAATATTAATAAACTCTAATAAAGTTATAATTAAGATTAAAAGATAGATTAAATATTAAGAAAAGAATAATTAAAAAGTAAAAATAATTAATATTAATAATAATTAACTATACTTTAAAAATAATTATTCTATAAATAATAAAATAGTAAAGTAAAAGCTTAATAAGACGATTAAGCTTTAAAATCTAAGGACTCTAAGTTTAATTATTTTAGTAAGTCCTATTAGAAGTAATTAAAGAGCTATAGAGCTATAGCCCGCTTAGCTATTTTACGTTTAATATTACTAAGATTATCTAAATCTCTATTAAAATTATTACTTTTTATAGCCTCCTCCTCTTTAGTAATTATTAATATATTTTTAATAATAATATACTATTTCTCTATATTTTATATCCCCTATTAATTAATCGTATAATTAAAGAATTAAGGAAAAGAAAAAGGAAAAGAACTTATAAATTTATTATTTTTATCTTAAATAATTAAAAACTTTATAATAAGCTTAAATACTTTAATTAAATTAAATATAATAATCGTTAAAGCTATAAATATTAGAAATAAAGATTATAGAAACTTATATTAATTTATAAGAGTACTTAGAGGTATATTTATAATAATAAAAACTTTTAAGCTCTAAATTATAATATATATTATTAATATTAGTTTTAGTTTATTTATTAATAAAATAAGACTTTAAGTACTTTAAATAAAGGACTTTTCGAATTTTAATATATATATATATTATATCCTAGATTAATAGCTTTTATAATTAGTACTAACTAAGTTCTTATACTTCGCTACTCTTTTAATAGGAGGGGTAATAAGTATAGGGGCTTTATACTTAAGTAGTATTATCGAGGCTAAAGAGAGAGAAAAAAAGAGAGAGAGAGAATAATAAAAATAGGGATTTACTAATTATTAAAGCTCTTAGATAATAGATTAAGTTAATTAATCTTAAAAATAGAAAATCATTATAAAGAAAAGGAGAGGTAAAAGGAATAAAATCGTAAAATCTTATTAATTAGATATCTAGACTTATAGAGTATAGTATTTACTAGATTAATTAAATAAAATCTATTAATTCTATTTAAGTAATTTAATTCTATTATTCTCTTTTAAAGGTAATATAATTTAATTATTCTATAGAAAATTAATAAAAAAAGTAATTATAATAATATATTTACTTTCTATTAATAAATTAATAATTTAAAAGTATTAAGAATATATATTTAGTTATTCTAAAAACGCTATTTAAGTACTTATTACGTTATAAGAGTATTATTTATTTCCTTTATTAAAAAGCTTTAATTATTTATTCTTATTATTTAAATTATAATTTAATTTATTTCCTTTAAAAGCTATTTATAAATAATTCTATTACTCTAAGGTATTAGAGATTAAGAGCTTAACCTTATATAAATAAAGAGATTAAGCTATAGTTTTTCGTTATTTATATCTATTATTCTCCTATTATTAAATATTAACGTTAAATAGGAAAGGTAAATCTAATACGCTAAAGACTAAGGACTAGAAGTACGCGGGAATACTTATTAGCTTTAGTAATAGCTCTTAATATTAGTTCTTATAGCTATTCTATCTATAAAGAAAAGAGAGCTAATATTAAATTAATATTAAGGAATTCCCTAAAGTAGTAATCCCGATAGGGGATTACTAATATAGTAATTACCGGAGCTATAGATTTATAGCTCCTAGGAGTACGTAAATTATAGCTTACGTAATTAATAAATTAGATAGGTATATTTAATTTACGTAGGTAGTAATAATTTAAGGATAGAGCGAGATATTATAAGATATATATTACTTACTCTATATATTTAGAGCTCTTAGGTATAGCTAAAGTAATAAATTAGGGTTTATATAAGTAGTAAAGCCCTCTTAATATTCTTATTATATAGTTATAGTTAGGTAGCCTACTTACTTATCTAGCCTACTTATATATTATATATATTATATTATAGGAATAATTATTAGAAAGGTTAATAGATTAAGAGTTAGAGGAAGGTATTAACTATCCCTTTTTCCTAGAGACTATTAAGAAATTATTAATAAGTCCCTTTACTTATTATATAAGACTCCTAAATATCAGCAGCGCCTATGAGTCTCTATAATCCTTTCAGTAGTTATATCACCTAGTAACGATACTTCTCCCCTTCTTAGTGAGGCAATTAGATATATTGGCCGGGCTATCGGTGCTCAGGAAGAAGCCGGCTGCTGGTCCCTCGGCCCTTTGATCATCCAATCCATCCTCTTCCTCGTCGGCCCCGCCTCATGGCTGCCTCTGTCTACATGATCCTCGGCCGCATTATCGTCCTTGCCGAGGGCGAGACCTACTCCCCCAACCGCCCCCTCTGGCTCACCAAGATCTTTGTCGTCGGCGACGTCCTCTCCCTCCTGGCGCAGGCCCAGGGCGCGGCCTCATCGCCGAAGCCGACCTGTGCGTGCTGTACGACGCGAGCGCCGGAATCTGGGCCCGCAGTCTGTTCAAGGTCATCTAGTACCCCGACGGCAACGACGGGTTTCTGATCATGTGTCAAAGCGCGGTTTAGAGCAGAGTGAAGGGGCCTTCCACAGGGTCCGCAGGTAGTTAGAATATAGGTATGGGGTCGTAATACATCTGAATTCTGGCCCTCCGCAGCCTATATATACGTTCTCTCGTGGCCCTTAGCCCCCTGACCAGCCCCCTTGCTTGGCGGCCCCCTGGCGGCTCCGCAGGGTGCCCTGACATCATGATAGCCACGAGGTCTGAATCTACCTCTTCGACGGCCTCCTCATGGTCGCTGCCCTGCTGTGGATGAACTTGTACCACCCGCCGAAATAGGACTGCTGCTGCGTGGCGACGCTACTGACGTCTCCAATGGGCTGGAGCTCGTTTACGTCAGGCTGCCGTACAAGTTGCCGGTCTTCAGCAGCCGCAAGCCATCGGGTGAGAGGTTGTGGTCGTAGCCGCGGGGGGAGTAAGAGTCTACTAGGCTTTTCCCTAGTGTAATCTACAGTGAGTGACTTGAAAAAGGGATAGATAGACTTTCGTGGCAGGCCTGCTCTAGTCTTATATTCTCTGAGCTGATTAAGCGGCATTTCAAGGTGATCGCTGTTTCTTTCGTTTCTTTTGTCTCATCAACAGCTGGTTTTAATATTTATCATAGGTGTTGGCTGATGCTAGAAATTGATTTGGGTAGAGTTATAGGGTAGAGGTATAATTGTTACGAATTGTACGGTCTTGTATATGACTGCCTGCAATGGTGTGTTCATGGGGAATTTACGGGCACTTGACCGTCTGTTTTACAAAAGCTCAACCAGCTGGCTTCGAGGTTTACTTCCAGACGATGAATCTGGGGCTTCGCGACATCACCTGTCGAGGTCACACGGCTCACTGCTCCGTCACTGCTCTGTCAATGGCGGATATGATTATGAACTAATCTTGCAACACCGAGATGCATCCAGTTAGCGAGTAGCCGCGTTCACTGATCAGGACGCAATGTACTAGCAATGATGGGGTTCCCACGTCAAGAGATGGCCAGTCACGGGTGATGCCAGCCCTCGCAATCTTCCAAGTGCCCTTGCAGCCGCTGTTACAGCGGTACGACTACGCGGATCTTGCCGAAATCGCGGGTCCAGAGTGTCATCTCGGGGCATACATCAAGGTCATCATCGGATCAACAGGTTACTAAACTTCATCTCGTCTAAGACCAGCACCTACATCCTAAGCAAGGACAAATCCCCATGAGGAGGCGCCGCTACAACGCTGTTTCTCTCAGCGATCCTCCAATCCTCCCGCCCGTCAAAAATGCCCCTGACCAGCTTGTCGCGATAGATTCCCCAGTTGGTGACCAGCTTGCCCTTATCCTCGCCCACGCCGAAGATGTCGGCCCTGGAATACGTCGTGGCCTCGGCCGTGCCCTCGCCTGTGATCTCGATGATCTGCGTGCTCAGGGCGTGCAGCGTTTGGAGGTTGCCGACCATGCCTTGCACAGCCATCTTGAGCGCATCAATCCCTTCGATGGTGCCGCCGGAACCGGGGAAGGTTACCTTGGCGGTGTCGGTGAAGGCGCTGGAGAAGGTCGTCCAGTCGCGGAGGTCGACGCCGATGCAGTAGCGGGCGATGCAGCTGCGGATGAAGTCGTGGTCGGACGTAGTTGGGGCCATTGTGACCTGGGCCGGAGATGTAGAGCAAGAAATCGAATGCGATTAATCGAGTGTTGGAGATTTGAGATGAGGGGGAGCTTGCGCTTGATAAGTTTTGTCTCAGGGACTTGCCCTCAAGGTAGATAGAAAGCCACACGCGTCACTGGAGGGCAGTGTTCGAACCTGGACGTTGTAATCCAGGACTTATAGACAAATTGCGAAACTCTTTGCTGAGCGAAGAGTCCATCTGCGTGACGGATTGATCTTCGAAAGACCTCCCTGTAAGCAACTTGAATGTCTATTACGTGAGATGGAGCACTAGGTGGCTCGACGCAATGAATCCAAGTCATACGGCATCAGACATATTCAGACTTGACAAGGTGTTAGCCCGGCGAATCACCTTACAAACCAGACAATCGTTGCCTACAAGATTTGTCTCTCTGAAATCAAGTGTGCAAAAACCTTGTCGAGAGCTGAGTCCTCGGCAATGTACGAAGTATTTAGCGTCTTTGTCAACGCGAGTCAAAACTCCGAATGAAAATAGCAGCTTACAAATCTGGCCCGAGCACCCTAGCCCGTCTTTAGTCAAGCTTCAGACAAATAATTTGTGATGCGAGCAACGGGCCGAGCCTAACTGGGTATCATAAGCAACCCCAAACTCCGCCCCAAGTCGTAAAATACGGAGTGTTGTGTAAGGTGATTATCAACTAAACTCAACGGAACGCATCAAAGGTTGTTACATAAATGAAATCTCATCGGTACTGCGAAAGGGCGGCAACTGAACAAGAGCACACTCAAATTAGCAAAAACCGACAAAAACATCCACATCAACACCGACATTAACATCTGCTATACACTCATCTTGTCCCGGGCCTTAAACTCCTCAACTCAACATCATGCCCCACCCTTCGAAGAACACCCCCGTTGCTCTGGCCATCGGAACCCACACCTGGGTGCCAACCCCAGAGGATGAGGTCAGACAGGACGAGATCCTGGCCGTGTTGCGCAAGCACCATATCAACGTCCTTGACACCGCCAGGAGCTACGTAAACAAAAGTCATCCGTGTTTCTTGCGAAACTTACTGATGAATGATAAACTAGGGTAACGGTGCATCCGAGACGGCCCTCGGAAACAAGAAGCTCGCGCAAGAGTTCAAGGTCTACACCAAGGCCGCTACCGGCGTGATCGAGGGAACCGGCAAGAAGGACTTGATCCTTAACTTCGCCAACGAGAGTCTCAAGGCCCTGCAAGTCGACAAGGTACGCAATCCAACAAACAGTGCTAGCCACAAGTGCAAAACAATGCTCACCCCGTGCCCCAGATCCCGCTCTATCTCCTCCACGCCCCTGACGAGACAGTCCCCGTCAATGAGCAAATGGACGCCATCCAGACCCTCTACAAAGAAGGCAAGTTCGTCGCCTTCGGCCTCTCCAACTTCTCCAAGGACCAAGTCCTCGAGTACCACGCCTACGCTAAGGCCAACGGCTACGTCCTCCCCACCGTGTACCAGGGCAGCTACAGCATCGCCGTCCGCGGCAACGAGACCGCTCTCTTTCCCACCCTCCGCGAGCTGGGCTTCTCCATCCAGGCCTACTCCCCCATGGCTGCCGGCCTCCTCGCCAAGACCCCCGAGTACATCGAGCAAGGCAAGGGCAGCTGGGACCCGAGCACCCCGCTCGGCCAGGTGCTGCGCGACCTCTACTACAAGCCCTCGTACATGAAGATGCTAGAGCAGTTTGGGAAGCTCGCCGAGGGCCTCAACATAAGCAGGTCCTCGCTTTCGCACCGCTGGCTGCGGTACCACTCTGGCCTTGACGGGAGCCTAGGCGACGAACTGCTCATCGGGGCCGTTACCGCCGAGCAGCTGGAGGAGACCTTGCTGGAACTTGAGAAGGGGCCCCTGGAGTCGTGGGTTGTGGAGAGGATCGACGGTCTTTGGGACTTGATTAAGGCGGATGCCCCTATTGGCAACCTGGAGTCGATTCGCAAGGTCTTCCGGCCTCTTCTCAGCTAGACAACATTCCTGGAGTCGATTCGCAAGGTCTTCCGGCCTCTTCTCAGCTAGACAACATTACTGTTTTGTTGGTCATCTTTATAGATTGGGTAACAGAGGTTTACAATCAATATCGCTCGAAGAACAATCGCCATAGACAGTACAGACGTCGATCGTAAGGCCAAGTCTATGCATGAGTCTCTGTCCGTGAGCCGTTATCTGTAATCCATAATCTGTAACCGTAGCCGTATTCTAAACGTAGTCCGTTGACCTCGTCCTACGCAAAGTCGTGCTGCGCCGTCTCAACATTTTCATATCCATAACACCGTACCCGCGATGCCAAAACGCGGATCTGAAGGACCAAAGCAAAAGACAGGATCCCAGAAACAAATCAGGAATACCCGAACATCAAAACAGATAGCGTACAATCATACAAATTGTCAACACTCTCCTAACTTCACGCTTTCATCCTCTACTTGAGCCTATTTTTCCTTTCGGGCGCGGCACCAAATTACCACAGGCTCTCGCCCGCGCGCTGCGGCCTTTCAATTACCAGCCGAGTGAGCATCTCGTTGCAAGTGCGAGCATACAGGAATTGGAACACCTTCTCTTGCTTGACGTCGTGGTCTCTGTTGAGGAACGAGACGACGTCGGCGACCAAGATCCGGACCCTCACTGGACACAGCATGGGTGTCCGCTGCCTCAAGGTCTCCGGCAGCAAAGTCTTCTCCGGGTTGCTCGACTCGTCGATCAAGGTCTGGAACTGGGAGACGAGCTACTGCCTCCCCACATGACGACCCCACACCAGGGTGTGCTGGTCCTCGACTACGACGACGAGCTTCAGCTCCTCGTCAGCGGCAGCATGGTCCGCACAGTCAAGGTCTTCAATTGACAGCAGGAAGACCTTCAGCCTGCGCGGCCACACCGACTGGGTCAACGACCTCAACATCCACCGCAAGTCCAACACCATGTGGACCGCCTCGGACGACACCACCGTCTGCCTCTTCGACCTGCGCACGAAGAAGCGCATCAAGACGTCCAAGGGCCACGTCGGCCAGGTCCAGCAGGTCCTCCTCATGTCGGCCGACTTTGGCCCCAACGAGGAGAGCGACGCCGCTTCGATTGAGAGTGGCCGCAGCCTTACCCCGCCGACGCAGTCGCCCAGCCACGCCTCTCAATCAGCGGCTATGGCTCCAGAAACGGAGAAGCCGATTCTGCCCGGGTAAGGTCCCTGCCGGCGTATATCTACATCGCCTCCCTCGACAACACCCTCAAGCTGTGGAACACGGCGACGGGCAGGTGCATCCGCACCACATTCGGCCACGTCGAGGGCATCTGAAGTCTGACGGGCGACTCGCTGCACCAGGCATCGGGGAGCCAGGACAGCAGCATCAAGATCTGGGAGCCCAAGCCAGGCGCTTGTCAGACGACGTATAGGGGCCACCCTGGCCCGGTATCGGCGGTCATATTTGACGACACGAAGTTCGTGTCCGCGGGCGAGGATGGAAACTTTATCGTGAGGTCGTTCGAGGCGGACGGGCTGCTAGCTGCCTGCGGGGAGTTGTCCGTCGACGCCGCCTGATAGTGAGGGCGTTAAAATGTTTCCCACGAATGTGTTCATAATGGGGTTTTGGGTGTGGAGATGTATTATATTCGTCATATAGCATATACCGGGGCGTTCAAAGCGCGACAGGTGTTTCCTGGAATAAATGAGGTCAACCTTTTCATGACTTAAAGCTTGACTGTGTGTGATACTGCAATGGTGTTTTGCGCTCACGATCATAACTAGAGGTTCATCGGTGTCCCATCAGGTTGCCACGTCAGGTGACTGTGTAGCCCGAGCTCAAAGTCCGCTCAAGTGGTAGCAACTCTCTTTTGAAGCCGTATCCGCGAGGGTAGGCGTGTGGCCCGTTCAGGGCATGGCATCATACACAAAGGTGGGGAGAGCAACGCCACATTCGACAGTTCGCGGTCTCGGGGGGGCAGAGGGCCTCAAATATAACCCTATCTATTAAGGAGTCTTATTCGACGAGTGAAGGGATCACTACTAATCTCTTAGAGGTCGCTAAGAAGAAAGAGTAATTAATACCCTTCTCTAAATCCTAATCTATGAACTTTTCTTATAATTATTCCTAAATTACGCTTAGTCCCCTCTACTTACGTCTTATAATTAAATAATAAGCGATCCTTTAATACCTTAATAACCTATTTAGGCTTTAATATAATACCCTAAGTCTTTATTTCCTTTATCCTAAAGTCTAATTTAATTAAAGAATTAAAAACTATTTATTAAATATTAGTTAATTCTCCTTTAAAATACTTAATATTATTTAATTTAAAGATATTTATATATTCTAAGTATTTATTTAATTCTAAAATATCTATATAAGTTTTTTTTATCTATTAATTAGGGTATTTTAATTGATAATAATAATCTAATAATATATATAATAAGTAAGTAGGCTACCCGACTATAATTATATAATAAGAACTTTATTCTAGTTAACTAGAACGACTTAAATTAATTAAAACTACTTAGAATACTCTTTTCTAGATATCTCTATCTCTATCTAATAAGGTTATATATTATATTTAAGCTTATTATAAATACTATATTACTATTTCTACGTTTTAACCTTTAATTTAAGTTTACTATTTTAATAAATTCCCTCTTTTACTTATATATTAACTTTAATTTTAGCTTATAGCCTTTATCTTTAATTTAAAATAAATCTCCCTCTTTATCTAAAATATATTTTCTTAACTCTAAAATATTTACTTAAAGTTATATTCTCCTCTTAAAGGATAAGAATTTCTAATATTATAAAGGCTATTTTATATATAATACTATATACCCTTTTTATAAAGTATTCGATAGATTTAATAATGAATATTAAAAAGCTTCTTTAATATTTAATAATTCGACTTTTAATTAAATTATATTATAAAATTACTTTAATTAAGTTATTAAATATTTCGGAGACTTAAAGTATTAATATTATGAAATCCTCTTTAATAAATATTAATATCTATAACTTTATATTTAGCTTTAAAATAATATTTTCTAAGTTTATTAGAATAAGCTTAGCCCTTTTAAATCCTCTTTTAATATTTTTCTTTATTATAAATTCTTTAAAAGTTATAAAAAATAAAGAAAAGAAGTCTTTTTTAATAATATAATTTATATTTATCTATATCGTTTTTTTAATTTATTAATTATAAGCTTTCTTAAATAAACTAAAATAATTAATATTAAAAGGTTTAAGTAATATAATAAATAAAGAGGGATATAGAATATAATAATATTATTTTCTTTATAGAATAATATAGATATATAGTAAGTAATCTAATATAGTAAATAGTCTATATAACCTTTATTCTATAGATCTAGGCTATTATAATTATATAATAATATATTAAATTAAAATAAAAACTATTTATTACTATTTAAGGATAATAGGTATAATAACTAAGGAAGTAGGGTAGCTACGAGCTAATAACCCTACGATTAGGGGATACGATAAAATAAGAAGCGGACCTACTAAGTAGAGTATATTATAACTTACTTAAATATAATAATAAACTAAGGGCTAGCTTATAGAATAATATACTATAATCTTAATATTATAAATTATTAACGATTAATAAGTAAACTATCTAATATAAACTTACTTCTTAATAATAAAGAGAGGATAAATAGGTATAAAAGGATAGATATTCTTTTATTTATATATATACTCTTTCTTATAATAGTAATTATAGGGAGTAAGGGTTCTATAACCCCTCTAGTAGCTGAAATAAAGGCTAAACTATATCGATATATATATTATTAGAAAGAGAAAAGGCGGGGCTATAGAAAAGTATACTTTTTATATTATTTTATAGAGCTATCCTATAGTAATAAGCCGTTAACTTCTCTTATCTATAATTAGCTTAGCTTTTAAGCTAGATAAAACCGACTCTACTTCCCTATAGGTCCGAAGGTAGTCTAAGCGCCCCGTCTAGGCAGTAATTCAGAGGGTTAGTCTATTATATATAGATCTAATCCCCTAGACTTATTTTCTAGTTTT
>NW_021167482.1:0-17196 GCF_003724135.2 Verticillium nonalfalfae | reverse complement strand
ATTACTTAATAGCTTTAATAATTAACGTTAAAGAGCTTCTTTAATATCTCTTAATTTAATTAATAATATAATTAATATATAAATTAGCTTTAATAAGGTTATTAAGTATTTTTAGTATTTAAGGTTTAAGTAACTTAATATTACTCCTAGGAGGTATTAGAGTCTTTTATATTATTATTAACTTCGAAATAATATAATTTAAGTTATAAGGAATAAACTTAATACTTTAAAAGCCTACTTATATATTTCTTTCTATAAAAGTCTCCTTAAATATACTAGAAAATATAAAAAAGAAGTCCTCTTTATTAGGGGGTAAGGGTCTAAGAAAAGGTAAAGTTATTATTAGGAGACTACTCTATAGATAGGAGGGTGCCTAGAACTAAGCTATAGGAGCTACTAGGGTATAGGCTACCTAGTAATAGGTGAATAGTACTAAGTAAATACCCTAGAAGCCCCTAAGTAAATACTATTAATACCCCTCTATAAGTACTATCTAAGGCGTACTAGCTATTAAGTCTATAAGAGTCCTTATAGGTACCTCGTAATAGGCCTCTTTCTTATTCTTAGTACTCTAAAAATATAATCTCTTAATTAATTAAAAGCTTAGAATTAATTTAATAATAATAATTAATTTAATTTATATTAATAAAATATAATTAATAAATAAATTCGATATATTTCTTAAAGCTAAAGCCTTTTATAAGTTTATTAATAAATATTTTAATAGAAAGTATATAATAAAGCTTAAAATTACTTATAATAATATATTCTTAAACTTATTTATATTAAATATTAATATAATAAGTATATATAATATTAAAAAGGTTAAAAGTAATTATTAAAATATTCTAATTATCTATTAATAAAATAAAAAGCTTTAGAATTTATATTTTAAAAGCCTCTATAATATCTTTAATTTAATTTAGAGTAGTTTTTATAAAAATAAAATTAATAAATTTAATTTCTAAAATACTAAAAGTAATAATTGACTATTTATATAATTTCTAAGCTATAAAGCTATTAATAAAAAAGACTATATATCTTTTTATAGAAATATAATTATAGTAATTATTATATAAAGTATTATTTATAATAAAAAGCTTAATATTAATATATATATAATATTTAATATTAAATAAAAAAATACTTTTAAAATAATAAAATATATATTTAATAATTATAAAGTATTTATTAATTAATCTATTATTCTTTTTATAAAACTTTAAAATATTAAAGTTAATATAAAGTAAATATTATAATTGAAATAATTAAAAATATTTATTATTTCTTAATATTTCTTTAATATTTTAAAATTATATAAAATAATATTTAGAAAAAGAAATTAAGTATTTAAAGTTTAAAAAGTCTTAATTAGATTAACCTCTTTAAAGCTAAAATATTATAATATTTTATAAATATAATTATATTAATATAATAAAATAAAGCTTTTTTTAAGATTATAAATAATATAAATATTAATAAATTTATTAATAATTAATATTTCTTTAGAATTATAGATTAATTTTAATATCTAGATTACTCTTTTAAAAGCTTTAATAGAAAGCTTAGCTATAATAACGTTATTAATATAGATTAATAGGATTATATTATTATAATTATTATATAAAAGGTATAAGTTCTTTATAATATAAATATAATTTAATTTATTAAGTTTATTAAATAGGAATTAAAATTATTAAAAAAGTACTTTATAAAGCCTATAAAAGGTATAATTAAGATAATAAACTTTATTAATATTATTATTATATTTATAAAGTTATTAAATAAATATATAAATATTAATAAATATAAAAACTATAAAGAATATATTATTAAAATCGATAATAGTAAATTAAAGGCTTAAATAAGTAATAAAAATAAAGAATAAATAGATTAAAACTAAGTAAATTATTATAATATAAAGGTCCTATATAGCTTATTCGCTAAGCTATTAATTACTATAGACTATTTACTTAATATAAAATCGTTAAAAGGAAGTCTTTATATTAAGAACCTATATACTTAGAAGAACTTTAATATTAATAAAAGGGGTTATTAAAGTTTAAATCTTATATTTAAATAAGTTAATAATTTATTTATTAAAAACTAATTTCTAGAGATATTAATTAAGGCTTTTCTTTATAATATTAATAATCTTTAGAATACTAATATTTAATATTATAAAATAAGCCTAAGCTATTAAATTATAAAGAACTAGACGTTAGTCCCTTATTAGCGTCTTATCGCCGATATATTAGCGATAAGGTATAATTTATATATAGTATCGAGGCTTTATTTTATAGCCTCGATAAATTAAAGTTAATATAATACGATACTAATTATTCGCTAATCTAGTTACTTTCCCTAATCGAGGCTATTAGCTTAAAACCTTTATATTCTTTAACTTCCTTTACTTACGATTAGATTAGGCTAAGTAATAGATTAATTAAAGTATACGAGAAATTAAAAATAAACCGCCTACTATAGCGGATATCGCTCCGAGGATAAGCTAGCGTAAACCCTATCGGAATCCTCGCGAAGTAGTTATAGCGGGAAGACGACTCTAGAACCTAAATCTTTACCGGAAGACCGTTATCGAGCTATTAGCGGATAAATAACGTAAGCCGAACTATAAATATAGGTTCTCTAAGCCTTAATCTACGAACTCCGTAAATAGAGATATAAGAATAACCTCCTTATCTAATACTTTACTAAATATAACTCTATTATAAAGAATTATAATAAACTATTTATATATAATTATAAAATACTTAAAGAAGATATTATTATTACTTAGATTAACGATTAAATTATTATAATCGAGGCTAAGAATACTTTCTAGCTTAATATAAATATAACTTAAATTATCGAGTAATTAACGATAAAACTTATTTATACTTTATAGACGGTATAGCGAAACTATACTCGGAACTTTAAAGCTATTTAAAAGGAGGACTTTAATATAGATAATTTAAGTATCTATTAAGAAGATTTCTAAAGCTTTATAAAATAAAAGTATTTATTAAAGGACCTTTAAAACCTTATTTACTAAGAATAATTATATTCCTTTTACTTTAAAAGTAATAGGGATATCTCTTTACTTATTTTTTTTAATAAATAGGAGAGTATTTACCGATTATTTAGTAAAAGCGTAAAATATAGCGAAGAATAAGCTTTCGGATATTTCTAGCGATTTCTTTATTTTATATAGGATAAGTTAATAGAATATTATATTCCTATTAAAGATACTAAGATAGTTATATATAAAGCTTAATAGGTTTAGGACGTTAATAAATCGTAGAATAAATAATAAAAGAGTAAAAAACGAACTTATTCCTAGTTAGCCTTAAAAGAACCCTAAAATACTATATTTAAATATAGGATCTTTATAAGAGGAGTCCCCTAGGATTAATCGCTAATAAAGAGAGGACGACCCTCGTATTATAATAGAGGCCCTATACTATAATAGCTAAGAAACCTAAACTTATATTTAGCGAGAACTCCGTTAAGTAGCTAAAGTACTACCTCCTTAACGTTATTAAATATATATTTCCGCTATAATAAGCCTAAGTACTAAATATAGAAGTACCCTTAGTCCGAGCTATATAATAAAGCTATAATTATTAATATCTAATTATTTAAATTTAAAGGTATTAAAATAATAGAACTTTCGGAAAACGACTTAGTATAGGTTTTAATTTAAAGGATATTACGCTAAAGTTAAATATCGGGAAAATTACGAAAATATTAACGATTATTATTTAATAAAGAAAAGAGATTAAATTCTCTATTAATTTAGATATTAATACTATTATAGATATTATTAATTTTACTTTTATTTAACTATTAAAGCTATAAGAAATAGAGGGTATTAAAGCCCTAGAACTATAAATATTTAATAGGTAATTAATAAATAATCGGAGACTATTTACCCTATCTTTCTATTTATTAAATATATAGAATTACCCTTAATTATTATATTAGTTATTTATATATATAGAATAGCTTAAAGGATTAGGATATATCCTTCTATCTAATAATAATATAAGTAAGGAAGGTATTAAAGTAGATATTATTACTTAGTCCTTTATATAGAGCTATATATTTAACGTAGACTTTAAGGAATTTATAAAAATTATAATCGAGGATAAGGTTAAAGCCTATATAGTATATATTACTTAAGTAATAGTTATAATACTAAACGTAATAATACCTATTATTAATAAACTTCTTTTTAATAAAGAATAGATTAAGATACTCCTTTTAGAATTTATAGAGTTCGGGGATATATTCTCTAAAACTTTAATAAAGGAGTTATTAATATTAAAAGATATAGAATACTTAGTAGACTTAAAAGAGGGGGCTAAACCTCTTTATAGCTTAATCTATTTATTATCCTAGAAGTAATTAGAAGAGCTATATTACTATATAGTTAAAGGAGAAGCTATAAATAGAATTAAGAAGTCTATTAGCTTAGTAAAGGCTTTAGTTCTATTTATATTAAAGAAGGACGGGAGTCTACGCTTATATATAGATTATTAGGGTCTAAATATAATTATTATTAAGAATTAGTACCCCCTCCCTTTAATTAGTAAGCTCTTAGATTATTTAATTAAAATAAAATACTTCTCTAAAATAGATATCTAGGACGCTTATTACTAGATTCGTATTAAGGGAAGTAATTAATAGAAGACTACTTTCTATATTTAATATAAGTATTATAAATATATAATAATATTATTCGGACTTATAAATACTTTTATTACGTTTTAAGTATACGTTTACTAAGCTTTTATTAGATTATTAGACGATTTCTATATTATTTATCTAGATAATATATTAATCTACTTAAGGACGAGGGAAGAGTATATAGTTTACCTCTAATAAGTCTTAAAGAGACTCTAGGATTTTAAGCTTTATATAAAATAGTTAAAGTATTTATTTTATTAGGATAAAGTAGAATTCCTCGGGTTTATTATCTTTAAAGAAGGTATAACTATAGATCTAAATTATATTTAAATAATCGCCGATTAATAATTACTTAAATCCTTTAAAAATATATAAGTATTTCTAAGATTTATAAACTTCTATTAATAATTTATTAAAAGGTATTTTAAGATAATTACCCTTTTATTAATATTATTAAAAGGAAGTATTATAAAGGTTAAGAAAGGGCTATTTAAATAGCTATCCGAGGTATAATAGGTATTTAAAGTATTAAAATTTACTTTTATTATTATTACGATTCTATAATATTAGGATTATATATTAAAAGGCTAAGTAGAGACTAATATATTAAGTAATACTATTTCGGGGATCTTTAGCTAAAAATATAAAAGTAGCTAAAGACCTATTATTTACTATTTACGAAAGTTATTACTAATAGAATAGCGATAAAGAACTAGATAATAAAAGCTATTTATAATAGTAGAAAGCTTAAAGTATTAGTATTATTACTTTAAAGGTATAAGTTAAGTCTTTATAGTATTAACCGATTATTAAACCTTTAAAAGTATTATATAAGCTTTAATAAGAGACCTTCGAGGAAGGCTTATATAATAGGTATATTAATTATCGTCTTTCGATTTCGAAATTTAATATTAACTTAAAGCTATAAACTCCGTAGATAGTCTTTTAAGACGATTAGATTATATAAAGGAACAGGTATCGATAAATAATATATTCTTTATATTATCTAAGAAACTTTAATTAATAAAAGACCTAGCTATAGACGTTTAGTAAGCGATTACGAAAATTAAGCTAAAAGACGTTATAAGTAAAGCTTACGTTTAGGCTATCTAGGCTATATTATAAGGATAGAAGCTTACCTTAGTATTAGAAGAATACTATAGCTTTAGGGAGAAGGGGCTTTTACCCTTTAAATAAAGGGTAAGATATACTTATACTATTATAGGAAATAAAGTGGAAAAGGAAGCTAATCCTTAGTCTTATAGCTTAATAGTTAAGATTAAAAGAGTAATAATAGCTTATTAAAAGACTATAAAGAGGTTTAAGGAATTAGACGAGTTTAGGGTTACTATTCTAGATTAATATATCTTACGTTCTATAATAAAAGAGCTTATAAAGAACGAAATAGTACTATAGCTTACCTCTATTTAGGAATTTAAGGACTTAGTTAAGGGATTATAGGTTATTAACCTAGAATACTTTTCTTATAGGGAGAATATAAGCTAATAAGCTAGAAAAAGAGAAAGCTATACTTTAAATAATTAAAGTACCCTCTTTTTTAAAAGAAGATTAATAATCCCTATATAGGGAATACTCTAAAGAAGGTTACTAAAATAATACTATAATAACCCCTAAATAGGATATATTAAAGTAAATAAGACCTTTAAGCTCTTAAAAAGGAAGTTTTACTAAGAAAATATAACTATTAATATCTATTAATATATTATTAAATACTTAGTATATTAAAGGACTTAAATACTTAAGTATAAGCTATATAGGAAGTTATAATTACTATTACTTCCCTTTTATCCTTTCTAGGAGATATCTTTAAATTTTATTATAAGCTTAAGTTTAATAATAAAGGACGATAGCCTAGAATACGATTTTATCTTCGTAATCGTAGATCGGTTTACTAAAGCTACTCGATTCCTAGTAACTTAGAAAACGTTAATAGCTATAAGCTTAAGCGTAATATTCTATAAAGAGATAGAGTATAGGTTTAGGAGCTTAGAAGGTATAGTAAATAATCGAGATAAACTCTTTATTAGTAAGTACTAGGAAGAATTCTACTAAGAAAGGGTAATTAAATATCGTCTCTTTATAGTTTACTATCCTTAGATAGATAGGTAGATAGAGAGAACCTATTAGATACTAGAGAAATACTTTTATTATATTAACGATTAAGCGCTAAAAGAGTAGCTATACTATTTAAAAGAAGTAGAGTTCTCTTATAATAATAATATATATAATACTATTAATATCTTATTATTCGAAGCTTTATATAGGTATTACCTTAGGATAATTAATTATATATTATTAAGGGATAATATAATAGTTTAAGGGGTAAGAGAGAGGATAGAGAAGATTATAATTATTTACTAAAAAATTAGCGAAAATTAATAATATATAATATATATTTAAGCCCTTTATTATAATAAAAGGTATATATTAAAGACCTTTAATATTAAGGACGTTATAGGACTCTCTATAAAAAACTTCTACTTTAAGATAGATAAGAAATTTATATTAAGATATATCCGGATTTAAATTATAGAGTAAATAAGCGAATAAGCTTATTATATAATACTCCCTAAAACTTACTCCTATATATATAATATATTCCTTATTTCCTCCCTAGAATTATAGTATAATCGCTAAATAAATACTAAATAATTAGCTTATCTTCCTATACTAGAAAATAAATAAAATAAATAGGAAATAGAAGATATTATAATTTATAAAGAGGATTAAAAGTAAAGGTTTTATTTAATTAAATAGGCTAGATAATTAATAGAATATAATATATAAGAACCTGAAAACTATCTCGAAAACGTAATATAAACTTTAAAGAAGTATAAGAAATACTAAAGATATAAATATAAATAATAAGATAAGTAATCGGTTCTTTAAATTAATTATAGATTAATTACTATATAAGAAAGAAAATAAAACTCTAATATTAGACCCTTAATAGTATTATTAATTTACCGATTAATTAATATAATATAGCTTTTTAGTTAATATTATTAAGTAGTTAATTCCCTTATTCTTAGCCTAAATAAAAGAAAAAAAGCTACTCTAGATTAAACTCGCTTTTATTTTTTAAACCTTTAGTAATTAACTCGTCCTTAATATCCTTATTCTCTTTAGCCTCTTTAATCGCTTTAGCCTCCTTATTCTTAGTAATTAATTTATTAGCGCTAGCGATATAGATAATCTTCTAAGGGGTTAGCCGAGCCCTCTTTACTAGGTAGCTAGAGGCTAAAGCTAGGGTAGAACGCTTAGCTAAATTACCCTTCGAGCTACTAGAAGCCTTAGAGATAGAACCCTAAAGGGCGGAAACCTTAGATATAAGAGTCTTTTTAGTATTATTAAAGTATATAATAAGCTTAGTCTTCTTTACTAAAGATATAATAAACGCTTAGCTCTTTTTCTTAATAGAATTAGTAAGTTCTTTATTAAGAGGGCTAGAGCGATTCGCTAAAGAATTAATAATAACGTTATAAGAGGCTAAACGATTAGAGAATAAAGATATACTAAGGCTAAGAGTAGAATCCTTTATTATATTATTATTATCTAAGATTATTATAGGGGTATTAAGGTTATTAATAATATAGTGAAAATCCTCTTAAGCTTTATAGAACCTTACTTTAATAGTAGCGACCTTCTTCTCTTAAGCTATTTTAGCTTTAATAGCTTTTATTATTACCCGTTTCTTAATAGCCTCTTCTTTCTTCTTAATTATAGCCTCTTTCTTAATAAAGGTAGCGTCTTAGTAATCCTTAATAATAATTATTATTATCTTAATATTTTAGGAAATATAGGAGGATAATCGGCTAGTAAAAGTATAATTAGGATATCTAGCGCTTTAGATATATAAGCGGATAGGGCTATTACTATTAAGGGCCTCCTTTAAAAGATTAGTAAGCTTAGGATTAAAGGGGATATCGGGTTTACTATAAACGGGGTAAGCTTTATTTTCGCTATTTAATAAGTAATCGTATAGCTCTATATTAAGGTTAAATAGAGTAAATTCTAGGGTATTAGCCTCTTAATAGTAAATAATATAGCTAGGCTAACGAATTACTATAGCTTCTTTTAAAGCTTTACGATCTAAGGGCTTAACTTAGAAAAGAAAGAGTTAGATAGCGAAGTAATACTAAAAAATTAACTAAGGAATTTATAGAATAGTATAATTAAAGAGATAATAAAGAGTATATTAACGATATCTTAGTAAGTATATATTATAAAGTTAATAAAGCGAAGCTTAAGAGAATTAGCGTAATTTATAGTATTATAGAATTAATTATTATTAATTAAATTAATAGTAATCTCGGATATCTTCTTAAAATATTTAATTATTTTAGTAAAGCGAGAAAGGTATTAAGCGTACTATTTCGACGAATAATTATTAAAGTTAGTTACGCTATTATTAATTATCTAATTAATAACTTAATACTAAATATACTAAGCGAGCTTATAAAAAGGCTTTAGAATCTATTTATATTAGCTAGTATTATTAGAAGACTTAGTAAACTTATAGTAAAGTAAGCGCTTTTATTAAATTTATAAGAAATATACTTATTATTAGAATAACTAGTAATATACTTAATACTAGGCTAAGTCGCTAGTTTATTAAAATAATACTCGTATAAAGGATTACTAGCCTCTTAGCTAGCTATTTAGCTATTAGTATCTTAATTAGCCTTTAATTAAAAGGGGTATATATTATCGAAATAGAGGGTAATATTAAATATATTAACGAAGTATTATTAATAACTAAGAAGATATTAATACTCGAAAATATTAAGATTATAATAAAAAAGGGCGATATAATTAACGAAACTATATAGTAAAACCTAGCTAATATAGAGGCGTAAAGAAATAAGCTTTATAAGAATAATTATAACGAGTTATTACTTATATATTAATAGTTAAAATTATTTTATATCGCTACCTATTTCCTATATTATAACTAATATTATTATTATAATAGTATTTAATAATATACCTATAAATAACGTATCTCTATAAAGGAAGTTAGATAAAGGAACTAAAGTATATAGAAAAGCCTATAAAGAACTATTATTAAAGGATAATAGCGAAGATATTATAAGTCTAGGGACTAGACCTCCTAGAGGGAGGGTAATATAAAGAACTAGATATTAGTCCCTTATTAGCGTCTTATTACTAATATATTAACGATAAAGTATAATTTATATATAATATCGAGGCCCTATTTTATAGCCTCGATAAATTAAAGTTAATATAATACGATACCGATTATTCGCTAATCTAGCTACTTTCCCTAATCGAGGCTATTAGCCTAATACCTTTATAATTCTACTACTCTATTAATTCGATTTCCTATATAATATTTATATTATTATAGCTCTAGTTAGACCTATAGCTTATTATCGTCTCTAGGAAACCGAGTATCTAAGTACTTAGGTTCTAACTCTATAGGGTTTCCTATATCTAATTCTAATATATTAAAGATCTATAGCTTTAGTAGACTTATAAGTCTTTTAGCCTTAGCTTTAGTCTTCTTTACTCTAAGCGCGGGAATCTCTTTTACGTCTATTTCCTCTTTACTTAGAAGGTCGCTATTAGTTTAGGTATCGTCTTAAGTCTAGGCGGTATATCCGGTATTAGTATTCTTATTAATAGTATTCCTAGCTATAGTATTCTTAGAGAAGGGGTTATTATTAGTAGCCTAGCTATTAAGAGATATATAGATATTATTTATTACTAATTTTATTCGCTAGAGGTATATCGTTATAGCGTCTATATATTCGATTTTATCTCTAGCCTATTACTATACCTATAGAGCGTACTCCTTTATCTCCTTAATATTAAGAGTTATTCTTATTAGTAACTTAGGTTTTAATATAATCGGTTATAGTATAAAGTAATAATAGTATTATTATTAAGTAGAAAGGTATAAAGAACGACTTAATATCTTAGAATTATAAATATCGAATACTATCTAAATTAAAGGGAAAGTTAATAGCGAACTATAAAGTATATTATTATATAGAAGGTTAATAATATCCGGAGTAGAATATATTAATAGTATATCTATATCCTATTCCTTCTATTATTATTTTAGTCTTCTATTTACCTATCTCGCTAAACTATTACTTAGTCTTTATAATCAGATCCTTATCTTAATATTTATTACTAGAATATAGTCGACTATTATTATCTCTAGGTTATAGTAGCTAGGATAATAGATTTCTATATCCTTTATAGGGTATTTAGCTTTATATTTATATAATAAGTTATTTACTATATATAGTATATCTATATAGTATATCTACTTATTAAATTCGTTTCTTTAGCCTTTCTATTTAATAAGATACTATAAGTATAGCTATCCTAATAGCTATCTTATATATCGATTTAGTAATCTACTAACCTTATACTATTCTCTATCGGCCTCTAATAAAACTAATTTAATAGTAGATAACTACTATACTTAGGGGTTATTATTAGGGGGGTACGGAATTAGCTACTTAATAGATATTATATTATATATTCTCTATTTAGCTAGGAACTTTAGTCTATATATTAAAGGGCCTTTCTTCTCTAAGATCGTAAAAGGTCTAATATACTATTAACTCTATTTCCTTAATAGTCTACTAAGAAGCTTATATCTTTTATTTAATTTAAAGAATACTTTCTCGTTAATCTTAAAATATATAAATTAATATCTCTTATTATAGGCTTTTTTAACTTTAGTTTATATATAAGCTATAGACGTTTATATTTCTTATTAATATAGCTTCCTTATTATCTTAATAGCTTCTATATCCTATATCCCTATAATTAACTAATCTACGGCTAGAATAGGCTTAAATCTTAATAATAGTTTATTTAGGGTATAGTTAATAGTATATTATTTAGTATTATTAAAGGTAAATTAAAGTAAGATTAGAATATCTATCTAGGGTATATTAAACGATAATATATAGTATCTTAAGGCTATTTTAATTATTTAGTTCTTTTACTCTAATAAACTATTAATCTATAAATACTATATTATCGAAAATAGTAAATTAACCTCGAATACTTTAAATACGTTCTTCTAGAATATATTAGTAAATTTAGGGTCTTTATTAGAGATAATTATAGATAGTAGAGCTTAATTAATTAATAAAAGACCTCTAATAAAGAGGATAGTTTAATCTTTAGTATTATATTCTATATTACCTAGTATAAGTAAGGTCTTCTTAGAGTATATATTTATTATAGTTATTATTAAGTTAAGGACTTATATCGTTAAATCTAATAATCTCTAGAATAAGTACTATATTAATACCTTAAGTAATCCGATAATAAAGTTAATTATAATAATATAGAATAGCTTTATTAATATCTAGATAGGTTATAGTTCGCTAAGAGGTTTATCTTTATTTATAGAGAGTACGAGGTATTTAGGATAATATCTCTATTATTTTTTTACTATCTATCGTTTACCTTTAAACTATATACTATCTAACTCGTAGAGTATTTTATCTAGTCTAAAGTAATATCCTCTATTATATACTATTTAAAGTAATTCGGGTATAATTACTTTTAATATATATAGCTATTATTAGCTAGTACTTAGTTCGATATTATATAGTAAATTATTATCTTCTTTAAAGGCTAAGAGGTTAGTCTTTAATCTATATTTCCGTTTTCTTAGGTCTTAGATCTACTATAGAATATTCTTATAATATATATCTATCTAGTATCTATCCGTAATTCTCTATTAGAGAGTAATAGATATTTCTATATATAGGCTTAATAGGTATATAGAGTTATCCTATATATCGTCTAGCTTATAGTCGACTTATAACTATAGTTTAAGATCTTATTTATATTAATATAACTTATCCTTAGTAATAAATAGCTTTAAAAGAACGTTAGGAATAAAGTTCGTTTTATTAAGTATATATACTATATCGAGGTAGAATTAACTTAGGTAGGTTACTATTAATATAAGTCTTAGGTTCGCTTTATTAATATCCGCTATTATAAGATTAATATAGTTAATTATCCTTTTTAATACTTAGTAGTCTATTAATATAATTACTAAGTATTAATAGGATTAGATTAATATCTATAATTTCCGTATTACTTATATTAGATAGGCTATTTCTAGCTCTATAGCTTTAGCTAGGGCCTCTAACTTTATAGTTAATTTATTAAGGAATATAATTAACTATATTACTTTCTTAGAGATATATCTATTATCTTAGTAAGCGTCTATATAGAATACGAAGAGTCCGAAACCTTTACTATTAACGTTTATCTTAAAGAATATAATTCTATTAGGGTTATAGTAATATAGTAGAGTTAGCTATATTAGTTCTTATTATAGAATATGGAATACTTCCTTTTCCTCTCCTATTAAAATAAAGGTCCGCTTCGAGGTATATATTATTTAAGTACGTTTATTTATTTTCTTTTAAAAGTCGATTTTACCTTTTTTATAGAATTATTTAAGTAAAGCTATCTTTCTATCTTCTAATAGTTTAGCCTTTAGCTAATAATATAGTATAAATCTATATAATTATCCTATTATTCCTATATAAGTCTCTAAGTCTAATAATAATATTAAGTATTTTAGTTTAATAATAGCTATTAGTTTCTTATTCGTAGTCGATAGGCTTAATATATTAACTCGAAATCTTAGTAATATTATAGAGGGGTATATATAGAATAACTTTAATAGGCTTAATATAAATCTTAATTCTTTAAAGAGGCTAAGTATACTTTATAAATAGTCTAAGTACTCCTCGAATAAGTTACTAAAAACGATTATATCGTTAATATATATTCGGGCGAATCGTCTATATAAATATAACTTCTAGTTTATAAAGTACTATATATATATTAGTAAATTCCTATATCCTATTAATATTATATAGGACTTTTCTAATCTATAAGGACTAGTAATTACTATTTAATCTTTATAAGTACTATAGATTAATAATTAATAAAAGAAAGCGGATATATTAAATACTAAGAGAAAGGACTTCTTATATAAGCTATTAATAATCTCTTCCTATAATAGTATAAGATAGTTATCTAATATTAATATATCGTTTAATTATCTAAAGTCTATAATAACTCTACTTTTACGGGTTCTATTAACTATCCGCTATACTATAAAGATTAAATAGCTAAATAGGGTTAATTACTTTATCTATTCTAATCGTCCTAGTTTATATATTTTATCGAACTTATCGTCTAAGAGTCGTCTATCCTTAATATTAAAGGGATATACTTTAGATCTTAATTTCTTAGATTACTAGCTATCTATTAAGTCTATTCTTATCCGTTCTTTATTTAATATAAAGATAACTTTATAGTCTCTCTAGTAGTTAAATAACTCTAGTAACTATTTAACCTAGCTAGCCTTAGATAGGTTCTCTATATAGATATTAATACCTTCCTAAGTACGTAATTCCTTAATACCTCGAGGTCGTTCTACTTTAAAGGACGGTTTAAATTTACGGGTTTCTTTAAGACTATTATCTACTATAATATTATTAACTATAGTTACCTCCTTTATAAAGAAGGCTAAAGCTACTTTATCGTCTAAATTAAACTCCTAATAGCTATATATTACCTTAGTAATATCTTAGTCTACTAGGAAGCTTCCTTCTAGGTTCGTATCCTCGATATAACCTAGACGGGTATTTTAGTTAACTTTAATAATTTCTTCTATATCGTTAATTATAAATATAAAGTATAATCTAATATAGGATATTTAATATAACTATATTAATAGGTTATCTACTATAAAGGTATATTCCCTCTTAATATTATATTTATCTTAGTTAAAGAGTCTATTATATTATATTAATACTTTTATAATTAACTTAAGTAATAGAGTAGCTTTAGACGTTATTATTACTCTTTTTTTAATTAAGTTCTATTTTAATTTATATAAGAATAGTATCTTTATTTTATAATAGTAATTAAATATTAAATCGTTAAAGCTAAAGAATATATTTACTTTATATTAATTAAGGAATTCGTATCTAAATAGTAGCTTTAGAGCTAAGTTCTAAGTATATTATACTATAACTATTATATAGCTAAATACTCTAATATCCTATCTACTAGCGAGGCTAGGAATATATAGGTCGAAGGTCGCTTTATAATCTAACTCGACCTATACTTTATTAATTCCCTAGACTATCTTCTTCTCGGATATATCTATTATTATATTCTTATTAAATTCTATAAATTAATTTTAATTTACTATTACTCCTAAATAAATTAAATCTACTATAATATAATATTATTTACCTCTTAGCTTAAATAATACTAGAAAAGAGTAGTATTTATATCCTAACTTTATTCTACTATATTAAGTATTTATAAGGCTTTTCTAGCTTTAGGCTTTAATAACGTCGTCTTTATTAAATATTAGGAATATAGTTTAACTATCGTCCTATAGCCTATCTTCTATCGTCTACTCTACTCCGATATTTTATTATATATAAAAAGAGACGTTTCTCGTTTATAGCCCTTAGCCCTTAGGTTTTAGCAGGGTATAATTATTTACGAAGACGTATTCTATAAATAATCGCTTAGAATTAAATTATTCTTTATATTTATAATAGTATTATAGCCTCTACTCTTATTATAAGGACTTCTTATATCGTAGTTTATTAGTTAGTATAGGGAAATATAAAGAAATAATAGTATTATAATTAATATAGGAGTCTAGTATATTTTATTTATCCTCTTTTATTAAAAAAACCTCTTCTACTATCTTATAACTATCTTACTAGAAGTCCTATTTATTCTCTCGAGAGTCTTAGTCTATTAAGTAAATATATATATAATTAGCCCGACTATTATTATATCTAAACTATTATCGATATAGTCTATAACTATCTATATACTATCCTCTTAAGGTATAGCTATTATATATAAAGGTAATCTCTCTATAGAATAAACCTCTAATAATACTACCTCTTTAAAGGAGGTTATATTTACTATTATTATTATATTAATTACTATACTTATATCGGCCGCCTTAATTATTACGAGTATTATATCCGCTAATATTATAGGGGTTATATCCTCTATTATTTACGTTTCTATCGCTATTCTAATTATTATACTTAATTCTATTCTACTATCTATAGCGAAGGTTAACTTCTCTATAACGATTAATATTAAGATTATTATCTTTTTATTATTAATTTAAACGATATAAGTTATATAATAGGAATATAATATTATCCTTATTATTATCGTTATAGTCGTCTTCTACTATATATACTATTATAGGCTATCTAATATCTATCTAATTAGCGTCTCTCTATAAGAGCTTAGCTTTATCTTATATATCCTTAATAAAAGAATTAATTATAATATTTAGATTCGGTTTTAGTAGATATACTACTAAAGTACTATCTATCTTAAAGTAGGCTTAGTTAAGCTATATTAGCGGATTATTTATTCTAATTATATTATAGAGTTAGATAATATTTAATATAAATTTCTATAAATCCCTACTTATTTAGATATCTTATCTAGAGTATCGATAAGTATTTAGTAATTCTATAGCCTTAGTAGAGTCTAGGGTAAATTAATATCTAAGAAGGCGTTTCTATATATTAAGTCTTATACGAAGTCTTTATTTCTCGTTCTCGGTTAGTATTATATACTATACTTTAGTAGAGCCTAGTAATAGTTATAGTAAGCTACGTACTACTATAGCCTATCGGTTAAGAGTATTAACTTAGTTATTTATAGAGTCTAGAAATATATCTATATCCGTCTAGTATATATTTTATTTAATAATATAAACTAATAAGTTCTTATTTCTATTAGAGTTAGGTTTATAATCTAAGTAAAAGTATCTATATATTAATACTTTCTAGTTATTCTATCTTAGTCTTTAATTTAGATTATTAACTTAGAGTTAAATCTATAGGATTTCTATTATTATAGCTAGTTATTACTAAGTAATTATAGGCGTAGGATTCGGTTAATCCTATTCCGCTATAATTAATTCGTTCTATTTTATTAATAGAATTAGCGATAGAGTAGTAATAGTATTTTCTATTATAGGAATAAGAGTATTATTAATTTATCTCGCTATATATCTTCTAGAAGCTACTCTACTTTTAATCTCCTCTATCCGTTTAAAAATTATAGTTTAATAATAATCTTCCTTATCTATATCCTAGAGTATAATCTTATTATTATTTAGTTATTTTCTTAGTAATATAAATTTAGAATAATATAAACGTAGTACTTTAGCTATATTATAGAAAGCGGATTTAACTTAATAAAGGTTAATAACCTACTTTAGCGGATAACGTTATACTATCTCTCCTAAAGATAATAATAATATTAACGTAGTACGTTTACTTATAGATATAAATTATCGATCCTCTAAGATAGGAGTTAATTTATCGAATACTAAGACTATAGATAGATCTAATAATAGGATCTTAATTACTTAATCCTAATAGGCCTCTACTT
>NW_021167481.1:0-17317 GCF_003724135.2 Verticillium nonalfalfae | reverse complement strand
CTTACCGCCGCCGGCAGCGTTGGTCTTCTTGCCGCGATGGTGGCGGGCCTCCACGGCAAGTGGCTCTTTAGCCTGGAAAGCTAGTCAGCTCCCGAGTCCAGAGTGTAGTCGGCTCGGAACTCACCTCGCGCTCCTCAACAGCCGTGGTCATAGCAAAAGCTGGCATGACCAGGGCAACGACGGGGGCCTGTGTGATGTCAACGTCAGCAACGGCTACGCTTCCCACTTGTTCGAGACGGGTCGACGAACCATGCGCCTGGCAAGCTGGTTTGCTGGCGCACCAGTGCTGAGGGACTGGACACCAGTGGCGGCAAGAATAGCGGCCACCAAGACATGGCTAAAGGTGGGAGCGTGCATGATGATGAATCGGGCTTGGCTGGCCGGCAGCGAATGACACACCGTAGAAAGTAAACGACAAGGAAGGAATGGAAGAAAAATCGCGTCGAGCGAGTGTGAGATACAGAGCCCCGATTGCGAATCTGGTGAGAAGGTTTGAGAGAGTTTATATTGCGGCCTGGCCGTGATCCAAAGGACGGGCGCGGCTGGGAGCCCCGTGGTTCTCCAGGCCTGTCTCTTACAGACGTCGTCGCTTGGGCTCTGTACCTGAGCCAACTTGGGACGAAGCTCCCAGCCCCTGGTGTCAGAAACGTTGCCTGTCCAGTCTACTACTGGGTCCAGAGATGCCCCATTGTGTCAGCCGTGTGCCAAAAGGCCTCCAATCCAGCCGTATTCCCGTCCTCAGGCCTCGTACAAAGGACATCGAATCGCTGAGAATGTCCAATGTTGCGATTACGCTCGGCATGGGTCGCGCATCATGGGGCACGTCAGTCGGGGTTTCACGGATCAGACGGCGGACAATTTTACACCAGGAAGCGTTGTCGAGGTTTCGAGGCGTTCAGCCGCGAGGCCCCTGGTGCGGATCAGTTGCCAAGACTTGACGATGGCCCGCGAGTGTGGCACGGGCAAGGTTTCGAAGGCCGAAAAGACAGGAACACGTGACCTCTGTATCGAGGATCACCACTGGGGTACTGGATCGCCGGCAAAGGCGCATCTGTTGTTGATCCCCCATGGTTTCCCTGTGAACTTTCTTGTGGGGGGGTGAATCATACCCCCTGTTTCGCTCCCGACTTGGACACTGAAACACGACACCACTGCATCAGCATCTATAATGAAACCTCAAAACGGACTCCCCCGTAGCCGGGGGCGGAAGCGCCGCACGCAAAGCATTGCCATCGGACTGCTGGCGATTGGACATGTAGCGTTCCTTTGACTCGCTTGAATCTCTCTTTTGGAGCTTGTCTCGCCTCGAATTGCCCTGCTGTGTCGTAATGCACCGTCAGCAGTCGATCAAACTGCTGGGGGTGCAAGTGTAGAACTGCAACCCGGCGAATGATGACTCTGGACACTGGAGGGCGACAACTATTTCCGGCCGGGCTGGGCCGCCGTGTCTAGCGCAGGCTCGCTACCGCTTCGAAGTGCTGCTGTGATGCCCTTGCTTTGAGGTGCACCTAACGTAGGGACCGGGGGGGGGGGGGGGGGTACACAGTACTCGTCTCATCTTGACGAAGTCTGAGCGGTTCTGTCGGGAGCGAGCGCCCCAGCCTTTGGCTGTGCCTAGCGAGACTTTTCAACTCTTCTCCGTTTCGTCTGCTTGTCGCTTCTTCCAAGCCTTTCTCTTTTGTACCACGGGTTCACTTCTTTTCAGCACCTGGCGTGCCCTTATTTCCAAGCGTCTTTGAGCCATTTCGAAGCTGGTCATCATGTCGAGCAAGACGTACGAGTCGAGAATTCCAGAGGAGGATGAAGAAAGCCTCACAGAGACTCTGGCAGAGAGCGTGTCCGATGGAAAGCGGGAATGGAAGCGCATGAGCTGGTATGAAGAGCGGCCGCGAAGCTGGTTCAAGTCCGTACAACAGAATTGGCAGTGGCTGGCCCACGGCGTACTCTTATCCATGTCGCTGGTATCACTGGTGCAGGCATACCGAATTCGCCATGCTGATCAAGATGTCTTTTTCACCAAGAAGTATTCTTCCTATTGTGAGTCGTGCAGGAGGAGACGTATCGGAGCTGCGCCTTTTCTGACCACTCGAAGCTCCTGCCGCGGAGGTCGTCAACTACCACACGGAGCGGTATAACCTCACACCCATCATGGACTGGTCTCCCTATGTCGGATACGGCAAGGAGGTCGACCGGGCGTGGGATCACATAACCAACAATGGTATGCAACCCCAATGCTCTTTGGGGGGTCGAGCTTCGTTGCTGACGGATCGCAGTGGGCGACCAGATGATCTCGCAGGCTCAGCTAGAACGTCTCGGCCTCGACCCTTCGTCCATCAAGTGGAAACATCCCACTACTGGCGAGGAGGGCTACCGTGTGGGCATCGAGGTCTTCCACCAACTACACTGCCTGAATCTCCTCCGTATGGCCACGTGGAGCGAATACTACTCACAGGAGGAGGTCGGTGGTGACGTTGCCACTGATCCGGAGGACCTTCGTGGGCATGTCGGTAAGTCCCAACGGCGACGCTATCTCGGCAAGAAATGGCCCAGGCTGACTTGACATAGACCACTGCCTGGAGGCATTGAGGCTCAATTTGATGTGCCAGAGTGACATTGGCATCTTCACGTTCAAAAACTATCCGGATTTGCCAGTGGAAGGCCACTGGCCAGACTTCAGCACGTTGCATGTCTGCCGCAACTTTGACGACATCAGGAATTGGGCCATGGTCAACTCGGTCACCTTTGAAGATGAGGAATAGATAGAAGCTAGAAGTAATACGCCGACCGCACATAGTAACGTGATGATGAGCCACGCATTCGACGAACAGTTTCATCTCGTGAAAGTTTGGCTCATATTTCAGGAAAGCAAGCTACCTTACGCCAAAAAAAAGTCACTGAAACTCTCTCGCGAGGTTGCACTGAATCTCGATGTGTCAGGCGCCAGGCAGATCTTTCTTCCAGCTCCTCATCTCGTTGAAGCCGTGCCGCCTTGCAGCTATAGCTATCCGATACCTGAATCGACCAATCTCAGGCCAATTGAACCAATCAAACTGCCTTCTCTGCCGTGTTCGCATGCGTCTTTCAGCCTCTGACCCGAGGGCTGAAATTCCAAGCACCTGGTCTGACATGGATGATTTACCCGAACCAAGGCTCTCGATTCTCTGTCGCGTATTTCCTTCGGCGTTCAAGTCCTCGCCACTCTCACCCACGCAGTGAGCAGAGATACTTGGCCTGTATCCGCTGTGGCTGCCCAAAAGATACCACGCGTACAGGGTCGTCAAAATCGACACGACCAGGAAAGAGAATATCGTCCAGTTTCCCATGCTGTACATTGGAGCTGACCAGGCCGGGAACAGAAATGGCGCCGAGATGCCGGCGCAGTTGGAAATGGCGACCATACCGCCTGTCGCAACCGCGGTTGCCGTAGAGCCCTTGACAGTAGCCGTTCGATGCTGGGGTACTCGTCAGTCATCTGAGGGCCTGACGCAAACAAGAAAGCACGCTTACCGCAATAAATGGCAGAACAGCAGCGTTAGTACAGGCGATGATACACACAGCCGCATACCGTACGGCCCAGTTCTTGACTGACGCCAGTACCAAGTATCCAGTAGCCACAAACACCAGGGCACACACTATATGTTTGGACCGCTCTTGGGTTCTGTCGCTGTGAATGCAAGCTCCGACAACCACCAAGAGCGCGAACAGGTTGGGAGGCACGGTCATGAGCTGGCCTGCGCTCCCGGAGAATCCCAAATTCGCCACGATCGATGGAGCAAAGTACCCAAAGGCGTTGAGCGCGTTCGTCATGAGAAAGTACTGTATAGAGTAGAGCCAGAACACAGGGTCGATCAGAGTTTTTTTGACCGTCTCGCGGTCCCAGGTGGTGTCGCCCATGGTAGGCGCGCATGGACCGAGACGCTGAACGGCGAACGTCCTCTCCTCGGGCGTCAGCCATGACGCTGTCTGGGGATAATCTGGCAACAAGAACCAGGCTGCTAGTCCGACGAGAACGCCAGGTGTGCCTTCCAGAATGAAAAGCCACTGCCAACCGGACAAGCTGCCGAAGCCATTCAGGAAAGAAATACCAGAAGCGATGAGTCCTCCGAAAGCGCAGGCTAGGGCCACGCTCGAGGCAAAGATGGCCATTCGGGTCGCCCGTTCTTCCGGCTTGTACCAGAAGCAAAGATGCATCATGACTGCAGAAGAGAAGCCCGCTTCCGCGGCCCCCGAGAAGAACCGGGCCAGCAAGAGTGTCGAGAAGTTGGAGACGGCCGATGTGCTCATGGCTACCAGTCCGACTGAGATGACGATTCGAGCGATCCACTTGCTCGGCGAGAAGTGCCTCATTAGCAGAGTGCCTGGAAACTCGAAAATGACATAGGGTACGAAGAAAACAGCAATCACGATGCTGTACCGCGATCCTGAAAGTTCCAGCTGTTTGAGAATGTTGTCCTCCGGTCGGTTGTCATTCAGAGTCCGAGCATTTCCCAGGCTGATACGATTAAGGTAGCCTGAGACTGTTAGCAAGACTTAAACCAATGGTCCCCCGGAACAAGACTGACAGAGGAGATATGTTATACACATCCACGGGAGCAGATACATGTCTTGTTTCCTGATGACCCGTTTCTCGAATTCCCTATCATTCAGATCAACCTTGTCGACATCGGCCATCTCGAGTGCTGGCTGCGCCGAAAGATACGGAGCGATCTGTGTCCAGAGACCCATGATGGCAGGTCTGGCAAAATATTCAACCAATTTCAAAGGCCGGCAGATGAATGTTATCAGTGGCGAAAGGGCATCGACTTGTTTGTTGTCTGGAGGTCTTCAAGCTTCGACATAAAAAATACGCGACAGCCAAATGGCCCGAATACAGACTCAAAGTCTGCAGAAGCCATAACAGTATATATATGGTGTTTACGAGAATCGGGACATACAGGTATGTTTGTCTTGCTTGTGATGAGCCATGCGATTCTGGCATGGGAGCACTACCTGCCATCAGCAGCCACCTGTGTGGCGTGTTGAAGGTTCCACGGCACAGATCTGACAGTTATGTGACACCTGTGTTGATGTCGCTCTTGACATGGAGTGTTCTGACCTTCGTGACCATGCGGTGCCGATGCAGCAACAGAGTTTTGAGTCGTTCATGCTCCTAATCTACGACAGTCTCAAACCATAAGAAGCAACTCGTGACAGACTGAGAAATCGTGGGGGTTGCGATGCAATTTTCGAACGGTCAAAATGCGAGAGCTGAGCAGAGACCTTGGTGAACTTCTCTGCCACGTGGTGGCTTGAGGCTTCCATGAGGGTCCTTGAGATAAACTTCATGGCACACTTTCTCCATAGTCAGCCATCGCTAGACCTCAATGGCCATCTGGGGGTAAAAAAGCTTTGCCGAGTGGGATCACATGTTGCTCGCTTGCACCCTACACTTGATTTAAATGAGCCATCATCACATGGACAGAGTCTGTCTTGGACAGTCGTCAAGGCTCATGTCATCGAGTCTATGGCATCGCCATGCTGCCTACGAGCCATGATTGATGTCGTAATCACCACCTTGTTGTGAAGTATCTAAACCGCTAGCGTAATGTTTGTTCTCACTAGTTCGACATGAGGCTTCGAGGATTCGTTCAATTGGCCGCTTCTATCTAAACAACAACAACAACATCAATCAGAAGAATTTACGTCCAGCGGACCAGAACCAATGTGAAAACTCCGATCGCAACTAGCGAGCTTGCCACTAGTATCTTAGATGTGGCTGCAGCACGGCTGAGAGTGTTAGAGCGTTGTTTAGAGCAGAGTGAAGGGGTCTTCCGCAGGGTCCGCAGATAGATAGAATATAGGTATAGGATAGGAATATATCTGAATTCTGGCCCTCCGTAGCTTAGGGGGGCCCTCCGTAGCCTATATATACGTTCTCTCGTAACCCTTAGCCCCTAGCTAGCCCCTTAGCTTGGCAGGCCCTTGGTGGCTCCGCAGGGGTCCTGATAGAGAGTCACGAGATTTTCCTGGCCTTCAATTTTGGTGGAAGAGGCGGACGGAAGGAAGTTCCACCGCTGTACTGGTCTGATTGTGACCTGCATGGAATTTAGTGTCGCTATTTGTTGACTATTCAGTCTGTCAATCAAGGTGTAGTAGTAGAGAATGGCGGGTGAAAGTAAAAAATATCAATCATGGTGAGCCCAGCGAAGACATCGTAGGCTGTCAGAGCTCCCGCCAAAAACGGGACGGTTGACGCCTCGAATAGAAAGTAGCGGGAGCTGAGGAGGAGACATATTTGGTGTTGGACGTTTGATTCTGGTTTGGAGACAACATGACAACCTTTGTTCATCAACAAACAACAGTAACGGCCGCTTGCCACAATCATGATGGTAAAGAAGCGGTTGAATTCCTGCGCAACTTCGCGTCAAGCCTATTGCAAGTTCGCATTGTTGGGCAAGCAACAAAGGTGCAACACTGGTATCTTCTCAGTTGTCTCTGAAAGGCAACATGTTGAATTTAGTCAGAAGAGCAAACATTTTTTCAGTTCATGCCAAGAAGCATCCAACAGAACCACTGTACACCAGCTTCATTGAAGCACCTCGGTGCGTCTATAAGAGAGAGAAGACCGTCGTAGGATCCCATTCCAAAGTGGCATTTCCCAGGATAGCTACAACCCAACTAGGACTTGGACCAAGAACGACTTGACTTTAAAGATCACCGATTGACATGAGCGCCATGGCAACCACTGTGTCCAGCACCACTCCCCCATCGACTCCCCCTACCATTGCCCCTTGCCTGGAGCACACCTACTTCTTCTACGGCTCTCTCATGGACCCTGTCATTCTTGGAATTGTTACGGGCACCAATCGCCCTATTATCCTTCATGATGCCACCTTACGAGGCTACACTGCGAAGCTGTGGAGCATGTACCCGGCAATCGTTCCGGACCCCACCGGGGTCGTCCAGGGCAAGGTCTGGATCGACGAGGCGGCGAACCCCGGTACGGTGGCGCGGCTGCAGGCCTATGAGACGAACAATTACGAGGCGCGGGACTGCACCTTTTCGAGCCCCGACGAGGACAAGATTGGCAAAAGTGGACGGGTTTTCGTATTTGTCGGGAACCAGGAACAGCTGCGGGACGGAAAGTTTGACCTGGAGGCGTTCCAGAAGAGTTACGAGCTTGAGGACTGAGATTTCCGGTAAACGGAGAAATGGGGCACTCGAATGCTATGCGGAATTGAATACGCTCCGTTGCTGCTGATTTAGGTCACCCTGTCGTGGCAATGAGTGGCGCTAGCACCTCTTGATTAATTTCAAATTAGTTACTCACAGCTGAAAATATTCGAGGTGAAGCCTAGTGAACTAGGCAGTCTTCGGATGTTATGCAAGGCAGACCTAATGGCTATGAAGATTGCCGACCATGCAGAGTCTTGAACCCACCACTCTAAGCTGGTGCCTGGAAACCAACACTCTAACAGGAACCCCCCGTGATGGGATACGACTAGAGGCTGCCAAGGCCACGGTTACGCCTCCAAGCGCCGCGCCCCCTTCTCCGCCGGCGGAGGTGACGAACATGCCGCGTGCTCTGCTTCGTATTTCGCAGCGGTTGATGACCGAGAAAATGAGATGTTTGAAAGCTTCGCGCCCCGCACAGGAGCACGTCCTGTGCCGCTCGTTCGCTCGTGCCATCAGCCCAAACCATCATGAGTGATCTATATGGCGCAGATGCTAGCGCTCGCGGCTCGGGGCCTGCCAGGGCAATTGGCGACGAGCTATCAACGACATGCCCAACCGCATCTACTCCACGACTCCGAGAGCCGCAGGAACCACACACGGATCCTGGGGACAGCGCTAGCGGCAAGCTACCACGGCAACTCACAGACTATACTTCTCGGGTCACAGACTCAAACCTCGAGACGCCATCCTTTCCATTTCACGTGTTCCTTTACGGGCCCCTGATGGATACAGATGTGCTGCAAGCGGTTGTCGGCGTCGCGCGCAGGCCAACACTCCATTCCGGGTACATTCGAGGATGGCGGGTACGGATGTACGATACACACCCTGTAATCGTACCGCAGACGACGCTTGGACAAGGAGGGGACGTTGTGGTGGCTGGCGTGGTGTGGGAGTGCCGTTCGCCGAAACAGCTCGCGCGGCTGCAGGAGTACGAGACCGAAGCCTACACATTGTGTTCCTGCGAGGTAATTTTGGAAGGCGAAGGGACGGCACTGAAGAACAGCAAAGTGTTCTGCTGGGCCGGCCATGCGGACAGTGAGGAGTTGACGGATGGGTGGTTCGACCTGGGTTGGTATAGGGAGCACATGAAGCCTGCGTTTGTGTGCGATTAGACACATACGACATGTCGACCACACGTGGCCGAGCCATGGATGTGGCAGCCTGTGATTGACATCTTGACCGATGTGACATCCGTGAGACAAGTAATGCAATCAGGTCTCGATACGATGCGGATCTCCTACTCTTCGAGACCGTGTTGGCGTCACAATCACAGCTGTATCAGTAGTGGCGCTTAGACTGGTTCCATGTGAAGACCGACATTCAAATGAATGACTGCGAGAGTCCAACAAAAGAGAAAAACTGGAAACATCGCTGCTGCGTTGATCCATCGAGGACAGCTGTTGGCTAAGGCAGATGTCCATTCTGGACAAGAGCTACTTCACAGCTCAGGCGACCTTCTCAACTACCGGTTAGTGAACAAGAGGCAAGGCTCGAATATACAGACGCTGTTCCTTCTTTCTGTTTTTTTTTTCTCTTTTTCTTTTTTTGCGGAAGTGGCTATTGCTGCAAGGTGCAAAGAGGACTGGTGTTGGGAGAGGCGCGTCTAGGCAGCGAGCTCCATTATCGATAACGATAAGTCAGACGTCCGGACCCACTTCGTTGGCCTGCCGTGGTGGGGTAACGACGATGAAGCTCACCACAGCTTCAACTTCGCCTCCTCCCAACTTGGGCGAAGCAGCAGACGAACGCCTTGCGTCTGCACTCAACACGCCAGAAGTCAAGATGGCGTCCAAAGCAACGCCGCCCCTGGCGTGCTGGGGTATGTATCTCGACCTTTCTGCCGAACCTCCTGCTGCCCTACATACATCCTGGTGACCAAGCTGACCTCTCCATAGAGCTCGATAACAATATTGAACTCGTCGACCCCAAGCGAGATGCCCTGTATGCATTTGACGAAGCTGCAAACAAGGAGGCCATGTCTGCCCGCGCTTGGGCGCAGAATCCACAACATTTCAAGCGTGTCCGCATCAGCGCGACCGCCCTCATTAAGATGGTCATGCATGCCCGCTCCGGCGGGTCCCTCGAGATCATGGGCCTCATGCAGGGCTACATCAACGGCGACGCCTTTATCGTCACAGACGCTTTCCGACTGCCCGTAGAAGGCACCGAGACACGTGTCAACGCCCACGCAGATGCTGACGAATACATGGTCGAGTACACCGACGCCTGCCGCCGACAGGGCCGCATGGAAAACGTAGTCGGCTGGTACCACTCGCACCCAGGCTACGGCTGCTGGCTGTCAGGCATCGACGTCATGACCCAGACAACGCATCAGCAATTCCAGGACCCCTTCTTGGCCGTCGTTATTGACCCTGACCGCACCATCAGCGCCGGCAAGGTCGAGATAGGCGCCTTCCGCACCTTCCCGCACCCGCCTTCTGGTATGGCGCCCGGAAAGGAATCCACCGACGACAGCGGTGGCAGCGGCGCCACGACCTCTGACGGTTTCCAAGCCGTTCCGCTCGCCAAAGCCGCCGAATTCGGCGCCCATGCGAGTAAGTACTACAGCCTTGAAATTTCCCACTACAAGAGCACTCTCGACACGCATCTCCTCGAGCTGCTGTGGCACAAGTACTGGGTGCAGACGATCAGCCAAAGCCCGCTCTTCACGAACCGCGACTATGGAAACAAGCAGATGCTCGACCTGGCCTCCAAGATTGGCGAGGCGACAACGCAGCTCTCACGCCAGAGCCGCATCGCGCAGGGCGGCGCGGCGACGATGAACCTAGGCGGCACACCGGGGTCGAGCAAGCGTGTCGATGTCGTGATGGAGAAGCTCGTCAGGGACTGCAGCTCGGTATCTTCGCAGGAACGGACGGGGCTCATGGCGGGCGAGGTTAAAGAGAAGCTGTTCAACGGACTCGGCACATCGTCGTCGGCCGGTGCTGATGCCGGTGCTACTGGTGTCGACTCTCATTAAGCACAATGTGGGGCCTGCTTTGCTTGTGACGAAGACCAGGGTTTTGCGCTAGAACAAAACGCTGGCAGCATGGTCTGGCGTTGGGGGAAACACACGGAATGAATGACGAGACTTAGATAAAAAAATCCCATGCTATTGCTGTTCCTGCGCCTATTCTTGGTGCTACTGAAGCTAGCTGGGCAGGTAATTCTGCCCAGTGATGTCTTCGCCAGGTCGAGGCCTCGAACTACGTGCCGAAAAGCCGCACGGCAGTGACAGAAACCACAGGACTGCGTTGAGATCAGTGTCGTGAAGTCTATTGACATGCAGCATTATTACTTCGTCTATCGATCTCTGTGGTCGATGGTCCCATGACGTTCCTTAACGTGCAGCCTCCAGAGATTCCACTGGTCGGTCCAAGGCAACAACGGCACGACATCGACCTGTTCAATTGGCTAACGTCAGGCACTGCTCAGCTCGATGCCTTTACCTTGCCTGCCCGGGGATGGTTGTGCGGTTGGGCCCATTCGCGCCAGGAAACACACGAACCAGCCTCGCCACGGTCTGGACCTGAGTCCGACCCCGCGGACGTCATAGTCTGCTGACCAGCATGGAAGGCCCCATAACCAAAATTCTGGATGCGTCTATGGCACAAGACATCGTGGGTGCCCATACTGAATCATGACCACGAGCGGATGCACTGCGTCAAAGGTGCATGGAGCCTTGAGCATTTCGTCGGAAGCATGACATGACGACAGTGCGCATGAGTTGCTGTTCCCAGTCCTCACGATGGCCGTCAGCGCTGGTGCCAACGCTGGATGAAGGTCCCTCTCCATGGGAATTGGAGTCTTTCACAGAATCCACACACACCCTGGTACCCCGCAAAAATCGAACCCACCCCTCCACACCTGAAATCGCAAGCTTGGGAAGGAGACTCAACTGAGTGGATGACGCAGTGGGAGGGCAACGACGTCGTACACCCAGGGCAGCCAGGCGACGAGCGAATCAAGGCAAGTGGATAAGAGGTTGCGAAAAGAGGGCACCTGCATCAAGGAGGGTGGGATGGACAAAGATACACTCACTACGCAAGACAGCACTTTTGTTGACCCGGCTGGCGAAGCGGTACTATATTCGAGTGAGGCCAAGAATGTCATCTTGACATCGGCGAATGAGGAAGTGCTCATCACCGGGCAAAAGGGGAGCACCACCTGTTTATTTACAGTCGTTGAGAACGTGAGACGAGCAGTTCCGCGAGGCAGACGGACGACGGTTCGACCTGATCGGGGGTGACATCGAGATCCCATCAGTGGTGCCGCGAGCTTGGATTTGTTTCGACGCTGAATGACGAAGGGTGTCCAGAACTGATTGCCCTTTGCTGGGAACGGGCTGGGCGCCCGTGTCGTTCGTGTGCCCTGACTGGTCGAATGAGGGTGGCATTGGAGTTGTGGCCCTGACCATCCTGACCAGATCGCTAGCCAACTATTTTGGGCGGTTGAGGGGCAGGCCCAAGATTCCACTGTCAATCAACTAATGGCTGCTGATGATCTCGGCCCTCTTCATTACTTGCGGGGTGTTGGCCCCTCAAATATGTTGGCTTCGATTCGGCAGCAGGAGAAGGGTTGTGGTGTGGTCAGTGGAAGATCCAGGTCGACCAAGGCGGCCATGGGCAGCCTCTGAGAGAAGACTAGTTAGGAGGACAAAATGAGTTCCTTATTCTCAGCCCCCGGTACCGTTGGCGACGGCGTTGGAAAGGCGGATGAGGTACTTCCCTTGCGTGCCTCTTGACTGGTCCAAATACTACAACTAGGTGCAATTCCTTCTCCTTCTTGTTCGGCCGCCTCTGTGACAGCGACCGAGCGTTATTTAGGTTTGGACTTTGTGCTCGTCGCTTCAGCTTGGCGTTGGGAGGGCCCGAAATCGCCCTCCCCCACCCCACGATGCCCATCTACCTACTGCTGAGCGTGAGACATGACTAGTAGCCCCCACACGGACGAACAGGACCACACAACAAGCAAGCAACGGAAGCAGGCTTGACAGGCAGCGAGATCCATAAATTTTGATGGGGTGGTCTGGAAGCCAAGAGCCTTCAACAGTCGCAGCTGGGGTCACGCGGGGGGGGCGCTGCGCTGGGCGTTCCGTCCGCTAGTTTCGGGCGACTGACATGCTGCGCATCTGCCTCACTCCCCAACCTTTTCGTGGCTGTCCGTCTGGGTCGCTCATTGGCGACATTTCGGGCATGAAGGGATGCTGAGCTGAGCCGAGCTGACGCAGGGTTGCGTGGCAAAGGTTGATGTTTGGCCGCTGATAAGGGGCATCTCACGCCACCCAGGGGCCTGATCTGTGAGCGTGAGACGTGTAGGCAGCACAGCAGGAGATGTCCGAAGGGGCCGATGGCCGTTCCCCCGATGCTTGTGTCGTGTGCATGCCCTTCTGTGTTTGATGCCGGAGCCGACAGACTGACCACCATGTCCAGTGACCAGTGCATGAGCACTGGAAACGGCCAAAACATTGGAAGAAGGGGGGGGGGGGTGACCAGCCAGTCAGAGGGCACTTTCCAAACTGAAGATAAGAATTGGCTTTCTAGTGCTGTGGGTAGCACGTGTGCTAGGAAGTGTCTGGCAAGTACGGTTGGCTGGGGCCATCGACCTCGCAAATGCTTATCAGCGCTGTTCATTGGAGCAGACACCACATTGGGCAGGTATGACGGGTTTCTATCCTTCCATTTTTGTCGACATCCCGCGACTGCCGTCCGGAGATGGGCTGGCAAAGCAGGCAGGCACAGAGGTGGGGTGGTATTTCCCCAGGTTGCAGTGGGCTGGCTGTCCGCTTGGACTGGAAAGAGTCCTCAGAGCACAGCAGCTTCCCGTCGTTTCCCTTATCTTGCACGCTCAACTGAGTTGGGCCCTGCCCTGTCTTGTTCCGATACGAGATTGGTGCTTCCGAGTCGACGAGATAAACCGCCCGCCCTGAGACGAGATATACCTGAAGACGCTGCCACACCAAAGCACCGCTTTCGTCCGTCTCTTCTTTTTGTCCTTCTTCGCTTCCTGCCCTTCCCTGCCCGGCCATCGAAAAGTCACTTCACCAGGCATCAAAGCAATTCTGCCTGGCACATAGGCCTCGTGACCATAGTTTCCGACCGTCTATCGAGCCACCCCCCACCACGCTCACTGGGCTGACCCGCCCGTACATGACACCCGACCCCTCCCCCCAGCGATCAGATCCCAGCCCGCGTCGTGCCAGTTTGACCGCTGTGGCATGCATTGCTTAGGGGTCCAATTGTACAAGGTGCGTCCCTGGCCCGCGTCGCAAATGCATCGACGTCCAAACCTGCCACCCAACCACTCTCTTCCCCTTTGATCTGCCAATCTCCTTCTGCCACTTTGCACCTCGCTGATCGAATCCCTTCCATTCAGAATCCACCAAACGCCAGCTTCGAGAAGCCCCGTTCGGCTCGGGGGAAAATCGCAGTGCTCGACGACTTGCGCTTCATCTCCCAACAACGGTCACACTACAACTTTCTGCTTCCGTCGAGCTCCCGAACCTTCATTGACGAGCACCACCAGCGGCCCTGCGTCATAGTCGTTAGCAGAGCTGCTGTTGTCCCGTCTGGTCCTGTAGGAACAATCGTGGGATCAGCGACTGCACAAACCGGTTCATTTCGGGCGACCCTGATTTGCTGCCTTTGAACAGCCGTTACGTTACGGAAACCCCCCTCCCCTAGATCCAAACGCCCCTGGGCCCAAGTGTCGCGCTGCATCAGCGGTATACGAGCCCCCGGAACATCCAGAGCCAGAAGAGAAGGTCCCCTATTTGGCGCAAACGCGTCCCGCTCTGCCTTAGCCTTAGGCCCTGTCCCATCCTTGTCCGGCATGCCCCCGCCCTTCCGCCCGGGGCCAGGGTTATCGAGTCAGTCAGCATGATGTCCCCGAGGAGTTTCCTTTACTCCAAGCAACACCCACAGCCACTTCATACACCCACCAAACGCCTACAACACAACCTCCCCTCGCCCCCGATTTCTCCCTCCCCAGCTTCGAGCCCTCCTGCCATCATTCTTTCCCACCGCAAACCACACAACTCCGACATTTTCTTTCCCAGCTCGCCTGCAGCCTCCTCTTCCTCGCAGCAGAGAAAGTATGCTCAGGACGTTACCGTTACCGTCGAGCCCATCCCTGCCACTGAACACAGCGCCCCACACGTCATGTCGAAACGCAAGTCTACCCACGAGACAACGAGGCTCTCGCCTTCGAGCCCGCCCCGGACAACCACCAGCCTGAGCACGAGGCCCACGACACCCACCAGTCCCGTTCAAATCCCTGCTTCGAAGACCAAGGGTTTATCTTCCCGGAATCACCGTCATCATGGTCAGAGAAAGGCGACACGTCCGCGGGACGTCCACGATCCTGACTCTATTCCCGCCGCCATGGCCGCTCTGCTGGCTGTCACCGATATCCCTCGTCCTCGGCAGCGGAGGTCAAGGCGAATCTCGAAGGACCAGTCTCTGACACTCGAGGCCATTATCGAACGTCAGCAGGTCTCCGAGAAGGAGCTCAGTCTGACTCTTGACCGGAGCCCCATGGATCTCCTCTTGTCTCCTCCTGAGGACATGTGCGACGACGAAAGCATGTCGATTCTCAGTGGCAGCGGCGTGGGCTCTGCCTTCTCGACCAGGACAATCTCGATGGACTCGATCCCTTCTCTAGGCGACTCTTTTGCGACTGACGGAGTGTCGTCCATTGAGACCCCCTTTCACTCCACAATGCGCGTGCGCAGGAAACGTTCGCAGCAACCCAGGCGATCTCTCGAGCCTGTTTCCTCGCCGTGTGGCATGTGCGAGGATCACCCTCTATCCATGTCCGACGAGGACTCGTCAGATTCCCTAGACTACGACGAGCTTGCAGAGCCACAGGATAGTGAGGACTGCCGGTCTGAGCTGTCCTTTTCGGACTTTGCCTTTCCTCTACGCCCCCTCAAGTCGGCTTTCAAGTCCAACCTCACTGCATCCCTTCGTGCCTTGAAATCGGCGGCCAGGTCTATCTCGGCCCTCAACCTATCGTCCATTCCTCCGGATGACTTCCTCACTCGCTCGATTCTGACCATCGATCCTAAGGTTCCTTATACCGATGAGCGCCGCCCTCCAGTCCTGGAGGAGGAGCCGTCGGCTGCTCTCCGTCGCTATCTCAACCCCACGACGAGCGCCCGGCTCGAAACGCATCCCGCCGCTCTCTCGCCTACGAGGACCTATACTGCATCCATCCAGATGCAAACGTACAAGGTACAGCGATCTCGTAGCGCGTCACTCTCGTCGACTCGCATCGTCTACCCCATTACTTCGCCCTCTCCGTCACAGGCAGCCCCGTACCAACCCCCGGCGCAATCGCCCCAGCAGACGGCATTTTCCTATCCCCCCGGGGGTATGCGACAGCGCGAGACACGTGAGAACTCCAATTTCATCCGCATTGCTGTCATGGAAATGGCGATGCGCAAGGCCGGCAAACTCGATGATCAACGGCCAGGCCGAGCGCGTTGGACATTGCCCCCTCGCAAGGCGGTTGCGCGAGCCTACGCAGTAGGTGCAGATGGTGTGCCAGCGCGCTGGGTGTCGGTCTCACAGTGAGCGGCACACGAGTCAGGTCGCCACGAGATTACATCACACAGAACAGCACCCGGTGGCCCGCCAAGTGATGGCCACGCGACATGTGCAAGCATTGCCAGCCACTGGACTGCGCAACGACGCCAGTATACAGTGCCGCGCACCGATTTCGCCGAGTTGCTAGGCTTGGCCACGAAACTCGCATTCGAAAGCAGGAAGCGAGCGCGGTTCGGTCACCGAAGGCAGCAGATTGAGGGTGCCAGCCATTGAAGCGGGGCTCTCTGACGATGCGGTGCAATCGGAGGTCGCCGAGGAGAAATCAGGAAAGCAATTTCTGGGCGGCGTGGTGGGGACAGTATTGCCGCCGCGCAGACGACTCCCGACACCGTCGTCATTCGACAAGGCTCCCCAGATTGGCAGTACCAGAAACTCGCTCACTCCCAGCTACGGCGAGTGTGTAGTGGAGCCGAGCAGCAGTTCTCCTGCCTTTTCCGATGTCGCCGAAAGGACATGACTGGAGGCCATTGGTCAACACACAGCACGGGTCCAATCCCCCCCCGGTGGACTGTCGACGAGGGCATCCCGGTTCGCGTCCATTCTGGAAAGAACGGATCAGCGGACCCTGCGGATTGGCTGTTACTTCAGACTTTGGTAATGGCATCCGTCAACGCCTTGAGGGCATTTGGGCGACGGCCTCGGACAGCCAGGCACAACACAAAAGCACAAAGCACAAAGCACCATCCAGACAAGATTTTCTTTTGCCGGGCGCCGGGCGGAGCAATCCACAAGGCCGGCGGCCGCATGGCCCTACGAAAGGGCAACACATGGCAGGGCAGTACCAAAACCAAAGCGGTGCAACATGAACGACACCAAGAAGCACGCGCTACCCACACATATGACGATTTCGGGTTTTTTTTCTCATGGCCAGGACCCCCTTTGTTATTCCCGGTGTTCATTGGACCACGAACAGCATGCGCACATGTCACCGCCCGCGAGGGCTCAATTTTTTTTTTCTTTTAGTTTCGCATTTCAGCATATGCATAGCGACGGATCAGGCATGGCATTTTGATGTAGGATACCAATGGGAATTGACCAAGTTTTCATCAATACGTTTACCGACTGCTGGGGCGTGACTAGTATGCGTGAGCGTGCGCGCGGCGTCTATCTGCGTGCGTGTGTGAGAGGCGTGTTCCATTGTGCCTGGTCGGGCTCCCATGCCGATGCCCCGTCGGCAGGGGTCCCGTTCGTGGCGACCTGTGAACGGCGGGTTTTTGCGGGGATGTCAGGAACGCGTCCTTGGGATCTTTCTTTTTTTTTGTCGCATGCGTGGACAGACGAATGAGGAGAGTCATTACATGTACACGGCTATACGGCTTGGCGGAAGCGGCCAGTTCTATTTGCACTAGTACTTTTTTTTTTTTTTTGGCAAGGAGGGGGAGGGGGGGTTTCCCTTGCTACGATGTGCGCGCTATGCGAGCTCATGGTGTGCGGTGAGAACAAGAGATTGCGGTGAATGCAGGCTTCTTGGCCTGGAGGAAAAACCCTCTCGT
>NW_021167480.1:0-17530 GCF_003724135.2 Verticillium nonalfalfae | reverse complement strand
GCTTAGGCCCACGCAATGTGGTGATGGTGCCACATGGGTAAGCCGAAGGGGGGAAAGGACATAAAAAAGGCATAGATATCAAATGCGAGATTGTCGCGACGCGGACACAGTAGGGCTGATGTGACATGGTGCACGCATCGGCAGGACTGAACTGCTAGGTTGATTCGATGGGCCCAGCCGTCGTACCTTGGTGGCTCAGCAGCATCGTCCTCGAATTGCAGCGACCTCGGGTGAGAACGAGCGACGATTTTGCATCGTGCCTTGCTACCCGACGCACCCCACGTTGCAGGCTCCAGGACACAATTGCGAGTGCGATAGCGAACAGGGGAATCAGCAAAGTCAAAACAAAGGCGTACATTGGATCCCTCCACCTACGAATGCCAGGAACAATCTGGTTAGCCGTGTGGAACTGGAACTGGTGCTCCGTCATTGCTCCCCGATTGTCGCTCCAGGGCTTTTCCCTCCTCCGTTAGGGACACCCTGCGGATCCGCCAATGGAGAGGCGAGGTGCGGGACGGCCGTCAGGATGGCCAGTGCGACTGGGCCCCGAAGCCCCCGAAACCGAGGGTCCCGATGCGGGCTTGGTCGCTCGCTGATGCAATCGAGATGTGAAGTACGAGGAAGGCATAGCTTGTCCTGAAGAATGACGGATACGTCTTCAGTCATATAGCATGATTACGCCGTATTGGAATCTCGACTCCCGTCGCCAGACTCTTACCATATTCAATCGCACCTGCCGCCTCCACCCGCCAGCCATCTCCGTCCCTTACGGCATCACGGTACCTGCCAGCCCAGGTACAGGAAGGTCCCCACCACTGACCTCATCCTCTCACCACCCCCGCCAGAGCTTCCTTCCAGCTTCCAGCTTCCAGCTTCCAGCTTCCAGCGCACGGCTGCCATGTCGTCATCCGTCACGGCGACAAAAGTCACCACGACGCGGGGCAGCAGCGATGCCGCCGCCGTCGACAAGATGACCCTCTACAAGGTGCGATCCCATCAGCGGGCGGCGAGAAGCCTCGATGAAGTTCCTTCATCCGCAGCGCAATGCACGCGCGCCCGTAATCCTCGAGCCATCAAGAACATGTACACTGACAAGACCCCCAGCTGATCATGACGCCCGTCATCTTCGTCTCCTTCCTCGTCTCCCTCGCCTGGGTCGATCTGCGCTACACGCTCATGCGCTACCGCGGCCGTCAGAGCGACAGCAGACTGCCCGCGTGGCTGCACCACCTGGTCTACCGGCCCGCTCACGCGCATGACGGGGGGAAACCCCCGAGCGCGGCAGGAGGCGGTCGTGGCCAGACGACGGGCGGGTACTACCGCACGAAGCAGAAGGAGCTGGCCAAGATGGAAATGGCCGATGCCTTTGAGATCCGCACCCACGTCGCCGCCGCCCTGGCTGCCCTTGTCGCCGTCGCCGCGTGGACGAGCGTGTCGCTTCTGCGCTGGGTCTGGACGTCTGTGGCTGTCTGAGACGAGAGGAAACGGAGCAAGCAGACATGGAATGTGCCTCTATGAAGCGATGCCCCCCCAGGATATATGGACAAACATGGACAGGCGACGCCTCGCATCAAGTCAACCGTGGGAGAAGCAGGCGTGTCTGCACTTCCTTCTCACGCACGTGCTCGCGCTTTTGAATTCCCTCTCTCGACTAACATAGGCGCGTCTTGCTGACGATGCAAGCTGGACCTACGTCCGTGGGCGACATACTGTGTGAGAAGCATGACAATGGTAGCTTGGTCGACGAGCCAGCGCGTCCGTCTTCTCCGGCACTGTCTTCGTCTTGTCTCGTGCGCAACCACCAGGTGTCATCATGGCGATAGCGAGGAGTCTCTGCTGAACATCGAGGATATGGACTTGGAAGGTCGATTGCTGTCAGAAGCAGGAAGAAGGAAAAAGCGGGAGACGCACGTCGCGCAGCTTTTAAGCGGCAAAAGGAGAAAAGATAGCGGTACGCCGTGATCGCAGGTTGCCTGAGCAGACCCAATACGAAGCCACGCAGAGGACCTTGGCTACCTGACCTGAAGGGCTATAAACAGAGCTGGATGAGGAGACAGCTGTGCAGTGGGGGGCAGTACGGGCAGAGCTATCACACATGTCGTCGATAAGCCCAGTATCGCTTGCCTTGTTTAGATGCAAAATGAAAAGGGCGCGGTTTGACTTCGCCACCATGGAAAGAGATATATATTCATGAAGTATTCGGCCGCCTGGTTTCATCTCCCCTCTATCAAAACGTCTCAACGAGGCTGTTTCTCGGTCTTGCGTTGACCTCACTTCGTCCCTCCACGCTCTCATTATCCTGTCCAAAAGTGCACACGCATTCATTCTCGTAGCAGCATCACTGGCCAGATGCAAAACGACAAATCCCCATGACGAGGCATCACCACTCTCACCCCTTTCCACAGTCAAGCACCCACGATGCATGGTTACATACCAAGAGGCGCTTCACTGCGCCGCCTCACAAGGGACCAAGCTCCGCGGCCTGCACAGCGGCGGCGGCGGCGGCGGCGCCGTCCGCCCGCCAGATGAGCCTCATCTGCGGAAGGCTCACCTCCCAGACGACCTGCTCGTACACGCTCTCCACGACGAACCCGGCCCCGCGGTACAGATGCACCGCCGCCTCGAGCGAGCCCATCGTGTGCAGCATCACCTCCTCCACGCCCGCCGCCCGGACGTGCGCCATGACGGCGTCGAGCATCTTCCGACCGACGCCCAGCCCCCGCGCCGCGGGGTCGACGATGAAGCCCCGCAGCTGCGCGCTCCGGCGGCGTGGCGCGGCTCCCGCGACGTCGGCGTCGCTCGCGTCGAGGAGCACCGTGCCGAGGATGCCGTCGTCCGGTCCCAGGGCCGACCAGACCTGCGACGTCGGGCTCGAGGCGAGGCGGGCGAGGATGTCGCCAAAGTCGCGCGCGAGGGCCGTCTCGAAGGCGAGGCCCCACCCTGTGATGGCGTGGTAGTAGGCCATGTGCATGTCGAGGCAGCGGGCGAGGAAGCCCGGTCGGTAGCCGGGGAGGACGCGGACGGCCGGCGGTGATGGCGCTGCGCGGTCTACGGGGCCGGCGTGGTGATTCAGGGCGGCTTGCGTGCAGGCCGCACCCCGTGGCGTCAATTTCGGCGGGTCCGTTGCCGTCACGAGGTCCATTTGAACGAGTTCCTCGAGGGCCGCGTTGGTAATGGCATCATCTTTGTCTAATGATGGTATCGAACATTGGTTGCCTGTTTTTAAGAGCAATTGAAGGGCAGGAATGGATAGGCGGGTGTCGGTGAGGATATGTTGGATAGATTCCAAGTCTTGCGCAAGGTCTCGAGAGACATGAGAACCGACCTTGCCCGCCAGGTGATTTGTGACCATTATGATGATGCGCTGCTGTATAAAGCCTGACTACGATCGTGCTCTGTCGCGGCGCGTTGCCATTCCATTCTGTTTATATGTCAGAACTGAAGCCACTGACGCAGTGAGTCATGGGAAGGGCGCGCCCAGGCTGGGCGGGTTGACATTCGAGTTGCCGTGTTGCGGAATCCTTCGCGTAGTGGAGTCCATAATCGCAAAGGAATACACGGACAACCACCTCATGAACGGTCGAGTTTGCTGGGGGCCAGCACCACAGCCCACTTGCACCAGTTCCCTCGTGTTCTTGTTGATCCACGAGTCTCGATCTTGCTTTGCACCATGGTTGCTACGATCGTGACAAGAGGGGAACCGGAGCTCTGCCTCCTTTGAGTAAAGACGGGGGCGGGGGTGCAAGCTGTCGGAAACCGGAGGGGGTACAAATTCGACGACACACCGACGACCAGTATACGGCTTCTGAGAAGTGAACATCAAATCTGTGCCTACCTGTCGACGCCCATGCTGCCCTGTTGACTCCGGGTCGCCAGGCTTACGACCAACATCGATGCTTTGGTGATTCTGATGCCGTTCGACCAGAGGAATGTCCTGCTGGCAGCGGCACGCTGCACGGAGTCTTGCATCCTCTCATACAGTTCAGCACGCCAAACTCAAGCAAACGGCAAATGAGCCGTTCCCGGTCGTACTGCTTGATCTGTATTACTAGGTCTGGCTCCAAGGCACCTTGCCACACATGCCGAGTGGCATGCCATATACACTCCTCGCTCGATAATCTGGTCGAGACTAAATTGGATGTCGACCTGATTAGTGCACTGCCGGTGATTCACGACACTCACTGCAACCTCATAGAACATTGTGTCTACTTAGCTCAGCCTGTGTGTTCATGCCCTGGGATGGCCGCTCACATTGCATGTAAAGGTCTCGTCCATGGTCACAAAGTTGCATGTAGATGCCACGCTGGTCTACACGGCGACAATGATGCTCCAGAGCCTGGCCCGCACTTGTAATGTACTGAGTACTATTTAAAGGGCACCTGGACCATGGTCTGTTTCGTTTTGAGAGTAGTTTTATATGCTGCCATACTTAAATGAACCACCTTCAACCACTCGCACCGCACAACACGCAACCTAGGGCCAGGCAGGGTGACCGGTTGCGTAATGAGGCATGGATATTTCCCTCCCTGACGCTCTAGATCTTCAGAATAGCGACGAAGCGGGCATGGCATGTGACCGCAGGGCCTTTAAAGACTATGTTCTGTATTGAGTTGCGCAAGCCATTGTCGACAAAACGTAGCGCCACAGGAAAGCCAACAACCAAAAACATTAAAACACAATCAAAATTAAATAAAGTCCACAAACCAGTCTATCAATAACTCATCGATATGCTGGCTTGAAGCATCATTGACCGGCAGGTGGAGGCGTGGTGTGATGCTCGACAATCCCTCGACCTGAACATTGACCGTGAGACCGGTCATGGCCACGTACCACGGAACAGTTTGAGGTCAGAATATAAACTGAAGCACAAGCCATTGATATCCAAACCTACAGCCAAAGCGTGTAAAGTAGTTCGCAAAGCCCGATGGTTCCGTGTAGATTGTGGTGAAACTCCCAATGGACGCGGCTGCCAAAGGGGACTACCGCCCTTCGGCGTAGGGTCGACAAGACATGGTTGAGGTTTGCTGAAAGCTGACCCGTGTTTCTTCATCGCAAACAACTGTTTGGCCTGACGCCCGCAGAGACGACAGACGGACTGCCGCACGTATGCCTTAGCCTATGGCGCTCACAGCAACGTGCCGGATGCACACATACAAGGCCTGCACACATACAAGGCCGATCATGCCGCCCCTGGAGATACAGAGTACCTGCTGGAGATGGCTCCGGCAGGTGTAGAAGTGTCTAGGTGGAACGAGTTGACTTGCAAAGCACAGGTTCTCCACGGTGCCCATCATGGAGCCAAGATGGCTTTGAGCTTTGCAGACTACCTACAAAACCCCGTGCGAAGTGAGACGCATATTGTAGCTTAACGTTGACGCTCGTGGAGAATAGGTTTTAAGTCCTATCAAAAGAGATCCTTCCGTTTTCAGTTTGCTTCTTAACATAGTGATGCACCTGCCGGGTCGCTGCTCTACTGTACAGCACATTCTCACCTCGGCACTCGATCATCTGCCCATGACAGGGGCCAGGTTCGCGCTGACATGCACCACTGGCATCAAGAACAACCAGTGCAGACCAGACTACTCTACCCCTCCGACGTGGGCACAGGTCCTTGCACTGGACAGCGTCTAGCGCACTAAAGGGACGTAACACATTCGTGTTTCCCCCACGCTATTTCGCCTGATGCAAATCTCCAATATCCAGCCTGGGTTTAGTGCAGGAGCCTATCTGGTCCGTCTGGATGCTCGGAGAGTGAGGCAACTTACCCACGCTTCGATTGGGAGAAGCTCGGAATGCCAGCAGAGGGGGGAGAATGAGCACACAGCCAGGGACTAGCGTGGGGGAGATATTGGCAGACCCAAGGAGCTCAGTGGCTGGCCGCTCAATAGAGGAGGCACTGGTTTGGACACGGCGGTCAAATGAGGGCATCCTTCGCCATAACTGCCTTGGGAGCAGCCAAGCGGTCCACCATGCCGAGGCTGACGGCCGTCAATATCTATTGATGTCAGTGGTTCAACAAGTCCCCGAGCTTACCAGCTGCGCTAGAGCCAATGAAGATGTTATCGTCTTCTGTTGGGTAGGTTGCTGTCTTGCACCCTGATATTCAGATCAGCCATTCCGGGGTCAATCAGCCAGACGTTGACTGTTGAGCATTGTGGCGTCGACTTCAGGACCTATTGCTCCGAGCTGAAGTGCTATGTCGAGGAGCTGCTGCTGGTAATTCGAGGACTGACGGCATGACTGGCAGCAAATCTTGGCCGCGGTATAATACTAATTGCGTCGAGACCACACAGGGTCCCTTGCTGGCTAGTTTTCACCGACGAGCAGAAGCAATGAAGAGACGACTGTTCCACTTTCAGCTTGTCTAGCCAAAAAGGTGCTAAGCGCGGTAGTTGATTTCTCCTCGCGACGATGTTGAGGAATGTTGGAGGAAAGTTGTGGGGGTTCGTCAAGGCGAAGACTGGTTGCTGCTTGGCCCAAATCCGAGAAGAGCGAGCGTCGTGGTTGTCTTGACGAAAGGAGAAGCAAGATGGGTGTTCAGGCAGCATCGAGAGGGCGGGTTTGGACTATGAAAAGGCGATGCGAGGCACGTGGTTGTCTTGGAGGTGAGACGGCGGACGACTGGAGACAAGATACCGCCTCACACCTGGTAAAGTAATCATTGGGCCAGAGTCGGTGAGTTAGGACGGGATATGACAGTGAGACAGGCAATACATGGCGCGATGGCGCGTTCCCTGTGCGAGGAGTCTGGCGCAACAGAGCAAGTCGGTGAAATGGAGAAGAAACCATTGCCCGTGCTCTGCGTAATTGATATGACGCTCGAAGCGGTCACCAAGGGTTGTAAGGATATTAAGTTTCTCCCTTTTTCTTTTCCTAACCCGGTCGGAGGTTCCTTGGAGATGAAGATGGAAGAAGGTGCTGGAAACTGGCAAAACGACCAAGTCAAAGGGTTCTCACATCAAGGATTCAGAGGTGACATGTCAACTGCACAAGGTACCTAGATGCCTGCCTACCGTAGGCAAGTGAGGCAGGTTGAGATCTGCTGCTGCTGCCAGAGGTGTTGTCTTGTGATGCAGCATCAAGACATACGCCTTCCTTTTGGTGTGACGGTGCTCTGTCGTAGTTGCTTCGGGTCCGTAGATCGGTTGCGTGGCGTCAGTGGGTGACTTTCTTGCTGCATTTGCAGGTGCCAGAGGCATTCCGCCGAGTGTGCCGTGTCGCTCTTGCTCTCCTCGATGGCAGGTCTCGCAATCTCGGCTTCATGAAGTCACCTGCTGCTTCTGATCGCATCTTTCACATAGGCAACTAGGTAGGTGTACTGTAGGTAGGTGTACTGTAGGTACCTAAGTGAGTATTGACAGATTGACAGAGTCAATGAAGGAGGCGGGCGGTGCAAAGAGGAAGGAGCTGCATGCGGAGCCTAACACCAATGTAGCTGCCCTTCTCGCCCACACTCGAGCTGCCTTGCGTCCTTCCCCTCACCCTCCCCCCCCCCGTCTAGGTAGGTACCATGGGAAGGCAAGGTAGGTAGGTACCTAGGTGAGGTAGGCTACGCGGGCACCTTTGGCCCTCGCACCCTGCCATGCCTGTCGTGACAGCCTTCAACCTTTACGTTGCCCATTCTTCGGATGTTTTCTAATCTCACTTTTCCTTTTCCCAGAGCCAGTTCCTCGGATCCCAGACACAAAAGATGGACCGACCCTCTTCCCCAAACCTGCTTCGATTTCACTGGTCCAGAATCGCAGGCGTTCCTCTCCCGCTCGCCGCCTCGCATCCTCGCCTCCTCGTCACCCAACCCCCAGGTCGCTCAAGTTCTGCCAGGTCACGCACAGGGGACCAACAGTGTCTGATGCACCTGGCCGGGGCTGACGGACGCCAATCCCGAGCACTAGCAGGCCCTCCGACACCATTGACGACGATCCTCACTGCTTCTTCAGACCCTGACTCCTTTCTAGAAGCCAGACATGCAGTCCTGAACAAGGCGCCGACACTGAACGGCGGCGGAACGTCGGATTCATCACTCTGGATGCACGGGATAGCCCCACCTCTCACCGCTTGATGGCGATGCGCAACTTCCCCTGTAATCAATCGGAAGTTGGGTGTCCTGGCCCTCCGAACCGACTATCTGTCGTTCCTTGTGGAGCCCTGCATTTTCTGGTCCCAAATGATGCCTATCATGAAGATTCAGCTTGGGCCCCATTCGCCCAGCCTCCAGTCGGGTCTAGATTGATGTCTCGAGATAGATGAGTCTCATGGCCAAACTCTGTTTTCTGATGATGCTCCCCAGCCTCCCAGTCAGAACAGCCTCGCGACTGTCTACCCCCCGGGCCGAAGACCAGGTTGTCAGCACCACGGAGCGGCACGAGCACGCAAGCTGCTGAGATGTGAGCTGGGTCGAGGCGAGGTCTCTCTCCGTTCAGGTTGCATGTCGCATGTCGCATGCCAGGGCACGTACCCATGGCCATACGAACAGTCCTTGACGTGCCGGACCCCGATTTTCCGTGCTTCTCACAACGCATTGCAGCTGACTTTCCTACCCTAGACCAGACGCGAGACGGATCCATTCCTGTGTCTACGGTTCTCGCGCTCGTCGAAAGGACGCACTGTGACATACTCCATTATGCCTAAGCTTTGTAGCATCCGACGGCTACCAGCTGCTCGCCGCCGCGAGGTATCGGCGTCTCAACGTTGAGGAGTATGCCATCACGAGGGGCGAGGGCCCATTTCTCCAGCCGAGCCACGGCATTAAACCACGCGAACGAGCTAAGCAACCGACCTGGATCGGCGGCACTTGGAAGCGCCATTTGCCCTATGCATGTTTTGAATTACTTATTCATTTAGCGCTCTGGAGTTGACATGACAAGCCCTCAAGTCCTAAGGAGCCGAGCTAGTGGTGCCAGACCTGGCTAGCTGCAACGCCGTCCGATATTGTCCATTAGGCTGAATCAAGAAGTGTTTGATTTTCAGGAGGGCTTCGCCGCTGGCGCTCGCTGATTATTGCCCCAGGCATAGGTGGATGTGGGGGCCCTCATCAAGAGGCAGGTCCTCCCGTAAGTCAACGGATCCTAGCTGCACATCAGCCCTGATCGACAACTGGCGCGGCATCAAGGGTGCCCACATACCATCTCCAGCGCGTGGCCAGATCAGAGTTCGTCCTATCTCGACTTCCGTCTGGTCCTGCAACCTCTTCGTGTACCCTTCCAGACTCTGGCGCGAGGAGCATCACCTTCCCGCTCCGGTCGTGTAGATCATACAATGCTCCATCATCTTGGACGAGGCATCTTGACTACGACAACAGCCGCGGAGAAAATGACGTTAGTGGTCTCAAAGTTGTACTGACTGAAACGACAAGCTGACACTACGAGCTGACCTTTCTTCCTTGCCACTTGCTTGAGCATAAGGCATGAACCCATCAAGTACTAGCCGACTGTGAATTGCTGATTGCTCTTCGGGTCGCCACAAAACTTCTCGGCACAACAACGGCTTGTACAGGTAGTCTTCCTGTTTCTGCCCCGTTAGTCACCCCGAAGCTCGGCTGGCAAGCCCTGTAGGATGGTGCAAGCAAACCGCTGAAAACCTCTGAGACTTGCTGATTCGCTACTGCCGGCCCGGAGGGTTATGAATATGAACTACGGCTGTGGAAATTGGCTGGATTTCGATTGCTGCGGCAGCCAAATCTGATCATATGGACCTCCCCTCCACCACGCTATTACGAGCCCTTTTTTCCTGCGTCCTCAGAGTCAGGGACCACTTTCCAGATGTATGGCTCCCACATCGAGATCCCCTCTCGCTTTAACTTGTATGATGTTCCGGTTTAAGCACAACTGAACCAAGAAACTCTCCAGTCCCCAAATAAGGCAGTGACAGTCACAGAATATGGCTCTTGATCCCGGTCATGGGAGGGCTGCCAAGAGACGACACCGGCAGAGTCCGGACTCGGTTACTTCCTGACCTGACAGGTTTCGGCATGGGACGAGGGGCAGATTTGCGTTGGCGCGAATCCATGGTACGTGCCCCTAGCCAATTCACCACCACCACGTCGTGTCTTTGGGCACAGTTACATACTAGCTCAACCAACAACAAATGGACCTCGTCTTTTATCAACGACGATACTATTGAGATCTGAGCACGATCATCTCCGTGCACGCAAGCGAGAACAGCCGATGCTTGCCGCCTTGACGCATCGCAGATTCTCAGGCCTCAGAGCGCGCCCCTGCAGCTTGCCTCCACACACAGCGCATGCTCCGGGCCCAGGTCCCCCTCTCTATAGACTTTCTTGAGCTGCATCACTCCGTCAGGGATGCACTGACTGTAGTTTAGCAAGTCGTCATCTACTAGCCAGTCTTCTCGATCTTTCCCGGATGGCTGGCCCACCCCCTTCTGGGATCCCTGTCACCAAGTTCGATGGGATAGGGTTCGGATGCGAAATCAACATGGCATGTCTGTTTCTGATCAATCGAGAATGAGCCATGGGGAGAGGAATGGAATCAGGGGGATCTGAGCAGAGCATGCTAACCATGGTCCAATGTCTTGCGTATGAGACGATACAACACCTCCTCCCCCCCCCCCTCCCCGCCCAAGCGCGACCATTGGCGGTACCGTCATGGTCCGGCCGTAGCTGAAGGGGTGTGTGGGAGGTTTTTCTGCTCAGCTGTAGTCTGTGGCAGTCGTCTGCAGCGCCAAAGATCTATCTGGCTTGCCGTCAGGCCCAGTTCACCCTTCGACGAGTAGATACTTTGGGGCACAATCCAACGACAAGGCATTTCGAGGCATGTCAAACAGAAGCCATCGAAGCAGTTCCATATAGCGATCCGAGGAAGCGCCTTCGCCCATGGAGTTTCAGCCTCTGACCAAAGCCCAAATAAGAGAGACCACCCTTTCTTTTCCCTGTCGTCCATGCCTCTCATTGCATAGTTACCGCAAAGTTCTTCAAGGTCCATTTTTATCTTGCTTCTTATTCCTGCCCCCCCTGTTAGCCACCCCCCTTCATCGGACAACTGGCTGTGCCAGCTCATAACCCTTCCACATGTCTTCCCCTCTGAGGATCCCTGAAGTATAGGACCGATCCCTTTGTGGAGGGGGCGGTTACCTTCCAACCTGGTTACCACGACCGGCACCATCCGTTGCAAGCTCTCCGACAACCTCGGAACCCTTGTTCCCTTGACGCTCACCAGTCTCCTTACGGCTCGACCGACTGATTTCCGGCGTGAGATATTCCGCTTCGCAGATACTCTCAAACTCTTGCTGGAATTCAAGTGCGGTGCTCTCTTCTTGTCATACCAGGTTTGCCTCCACCACGGCCCCAGATTGCCTCAGAGCTAGTGCGGGATCCTGGCCCAGTACTCATACCTGGGAAACGCACGAGGCCCTGCCCTTGAGAGGCCTACCACCGGACGACAGAGGCGACGTCGAAAGAGCCATTGTGAGCCGACGACCAGCAGGTTCAAATCGTCGCATTAACGGGAGAGTGCTTATGGCCAGTAAGACTTGGAGAGTCAATCAACCATCCGATCTGACGAGCGGTTCACGCTACGAAGCCCCGGCCGCCCGTGTGGGATAACCTGTTGTCATTTCGCCTGCCAACCTACCAGCAAAGCACCCAGCTGGACACTTCCTGGGTCAAAGCGTGACGCAACCGTGAGAAGGCCCTACGCCGACGCCGCCTCATCGCCAATCGCCCTCAGGATTGTCTTCCGCACCAGACCGAGGGATCCCGCTTCGGCTCAGTCAGTTCAAAGAAAGGGGCACAGAGTTCGATCCTGGCGAAGCGACGTACCTTGTGCTGGGCACTGATGGAAGAAGACACTTACAGATTAGGTGTCCTTGGGTAAAGCTCCCTCTCCGAACCTTTTTTTGGTCTAGGAAGTGAGAAACAAGGAGGATCGGCATTGCTTTCAAAGACACAACCACAGCCATATCGCTTGTATATCTCGTTATTCCGGAACAAGGTACACTCGCGCGTTGCGTTCCACATAGCGCACGAATCTACGGAACGAAGACAAATCTTAGGTCGCAACACAGCATATCAAAGCCTGAAGATAGAGCTATCATCGTCTGCCTTTGTCTTCCAAAAGACATGCCAGTAGCTGCAACGAGCCCTCGAAGTTATCAGACACCCTAGGTAAGCCAACAACTGCTGCAGGACCGAACACCATCGGCGGCTGGCTTCTGTACCTGCACATTGTGGCACGACTCTGCCTTGACCTCGACCTTGGTCGAGTAAACACGGGCCGTCAAGCGGCGGTACCCCAGATCACCCCCAGATCACCCACCCATTTATTTTTCATTTTCAGGGGAATTCCCACACCTTCAGCGTGTATCTTCCACTTTTGACTAAACCTTGGTCCTTTTTCCCCGATTACTTCATCCCTTGATAGCCGCACGACAAGTCTCGGGCAGTATTTGACAATAGAGTGCTGCTCTGGGGCCTTGAAGTAGCCAGAAGGAACAAGACTGATCGTAAGATAGAATACCAGCAAGCGTCGCAAGCTCACAAAATCCGTCTTTGCTCCCCGCTCAAACGAACAAACGAGCCATACCCGTCATCAAACGCCACATAGTTGACCAGCAAGGACACGCTTAGTTGTTGTGTAAAGCCTTTAAGGCCATCGGGCCAGCAGCAACTTCCATTCTCTGCTTCTTCTTCCCGAGAGCCGAGTCAACCTCCCATCTCAGCACGCATAAAGGGCTACAAGCAAGGAAGAAGTGTCGAATCGACCAGGCGCAGATTGGCTCCAGACCCCCGCCACAGAAGACCTCCCAACTCTGGTACGCCTCTCATCCCAGGCGCTGCACCTGCAGAACTCCAGTGCTTTGGCTCATTTCGATTGGTCCATCCTTCTACTCGCGCCTTGCCCTCCTAGTAGCTCGTCCCGCCTTTGGGCATACATATTGTCCCAAGCATCCGACCGAGGAAGACCATAGCGTGTTCCTTTATCTTTCCATCGAGGACCCAGCCTCTACTCTTGGAGATAGTCCGTCAACCAGTTTGTCTCGGCGTTTTCCGTCTTGCCGCCTGTTGTGTGGTCACTTGGCTGCGTGCTGGCTTTGACAAGCGCAGTACCAATTATTTGACAGTCGGCTCATCAATCTCGACTGAACCCACCCTTGCCAACACAAAACACACCACCTGCAGGCTTTCCCTCCCTGTGACATCTCTCTAGGTTTTCTCGTGTCCCGACTCGGGCTTTCCAAAGCCAAAGATTCCACGCTGGCCCTCAACAAGAAGAAACACACTGCACATTACCCTACCCCACCGCTATCGAGCAAAGATCACGCAAGGCAAGCCATCATGGCATACCAATACCCGCCTCCGCAAGTGTCTTCACATGCTGCGCAGGCCAACATGCCAGCCGTAGGATATGGCTCAGACTACCGAGAAGGACCGCCGAGCAGCAACAGTGCTTCCATGGAAATTCGGACAACTGACGGAGGGGTGCGCAAAGACTCGTTTCCACTTGCCAGTCAAAGACTAAAGCATTCTACATCTACGCCTGACGTTAGGCCGCTGCAGAGCAGTACGACCGACGCGTCTCAGCTCGCTCTTGCCGCGGACAAGCGGAGGAACAAACTGGGTTACCATCGAACGTCGGTGGCTTGTGGTGAGTTCATTCCCATGACGTCTTTGCGAGTTCCCAAGATGGCCAGAGAACTCACGTTGGCTAGGTCACTGTCGACGACGGAAGATCCGTTGTATCCCATCCACATCTGATGTCCAAGGCCGCTGCGTCAACTGTATTCGACTGAAAAAGGAATGCAGCTTCTTTCCCGTCGACCAGCAGCCGACCGCCGATACTAGGCCCAAAGCGCCGTCACGAGCGTCCACCAGCTCCAAGATGGATTCTGCGTCTCCCTCGCCCGCATTGGCTCCACGACACCCCCCTGAAGGATTATCTACGGGTTTGCAATACTCGCCGTTAGATGTGCCTGGAGCACAGAATGTTGCACCACAGTTGGGTATGAAGACTAATGATGCTGAAGGTTATTCTTCGGAGTCGAAATGTAAGCAACGCCGCGTCCTCGTGAGCCGGTAACGATCGCTGACCTGAAGACACAAGTGACATCGAGTGCTAGCTCTAGACACTTTGATATGGGTGGACCGCAAATGCAGAATTGGATGGCTGCCGAGGGCAGTCCTAATCCCGCCACAAGACCGCTTGACTCGAACGCGTCCTGGAGAGCCTACGCAGGCACCGATTCTCCCATTACACCGTCCTTCTCGCCATACACACCGAATGCACCAAACCCACCAGCAGGCTGGGCGTCAGCGTCAAACTCCGAACACGGCGTTCGGGAAGACATACCCTGGACGGCCTACGCTCCCGCTCCACCTCGAGCTGTGTCTTATAGCAGCGAAAGTCACGTTTCCCCGCCGTACCAGTCGATACAGCAACACGGACGGCCGTTTGAGCGAACGGGACACAGTGTGCCTGCTGACATGTACCCTCAGTCTGTGCAGACCAACGTTACTGTTTCCGGAAGTGGCCCGGCTTCCACTATGACGCAAGGAGGCTCGGTTCCTGGTGGTGTTCTGCCATCAAACAATTACGGATCGTGGCAACAGCAATATCAATTTTCGAGACCGTCTGGAGAAGGTTACGGGAATTGGGCGTACGGCGACCAAGGCTCGCACCCATCTGTTCATCCAAGTGAACAGATACCAACATCCAATGACCACCCTGCGCAACCCGTCGGCATGTATTACTCGGGTCGGTAGGAAAACTGCGACTTGAGCACCACTGCCACCACACCTGTCGACCCAAGTGTGATGTCATGAGGAAAGGCAGAAAATATATATATACCCCTCGTTCAACCCTTGGACGCGCTGGTGTAAAGGCAGCGATTTTAAAGTACACGCGAAAAACGACAAGATCAGACGTGGATCGTTCATGCACGAAGACGTATCGGGCAACCGCAGCGTCGTGATGGAACGAGTGTGCGCAAAGGCGAGCACTAAGCGAGTCAGGGGTCCCAACTCTGGTGCGGCAACGATGACGTTGACAGCATACAGACACCTCGCGGCGTAGAGGTTCTTCTGGATAAGTTCTGGTTTGGGAGAAAGAGTACTGACGAGGAATGTTATATGCTTTTGGTGGGTAGATGGTCTGCAAGACATCTCAAGGCACTGGGAAACGTGGGTGAGGGAGGTGCCGTCGGTTTAAGGTTGAGGATGCAAGGGAGAGCCCTCGGAGAGGGGGGTCTGTTTTCCCACTAGTTCGGGGGTTTCCAGACTCGGACATGACCCGGTGAACAGGGAGGAAACAGCAATTGGCGGCGTTCAACACGGACGGCACCTGGGCACAGCCATGACAAACGGACAGCATTCGCAAATGGGCACGACGAGAATTTTCAAGCCCTGGCCATGCAAGCAAGGAAGAAAGAAAGAAAGAAGAACGATGAAGAGCATGGGTTGGGCGCTCCACAACTTGATAGAAACGTCAGAATGGGAGCTACCAGGGGCAAGCTGCTTGGGGGCGATGATTCGATGGTCTTTTTCTCTCGTAGGCACTTCGATACGTGCGCCTTGGGAGGCGGGGAGGTGGGACTTTGGGAGTATTTTGCTTGATGCGTCTCTCCTGAGATACCCGTCCTGCGATTTTATGGCATGTATTCTTTACTTGGCTAAAAAGTGTGTTTATTATCATATGATCATTTCTTTGGCGCGCGAACGGTTGATGGGGAATAGTAGGACACTTGTTTCATTTCGCCTACGCAAACATAAAGGATTTGGTGGAGGATGGGCCACATGAAGGCGGCAAACAAATAGACGGCTCTACACGAGGAGTTTCTAGATTACGTTCTTGGCTCAAATTTCCTGTACTGAGCGCCTCGCGGTGCAACAAAAGCCCTGGAAGACGGCATCCATTCATCACCGAAAACCATGCAGACATCGTGAGTTTCTCCACTTCAAACAAACAGACACACACAGAATGTATCCCCAGTGACCGCCGACCGAGTACCTTAGCTGACAAGCTGCCAGGTCAGAACAAGCAGGGTCGAGTAGGCGGCGAGGCTCAGGCCGGCGAGCAGGGCGACGCTGTTGCCCGAGGTGCGAAATCTTTTAGCGGGCGCCTCGTCAGCGTCGGCCGGGTCGCGGTCGCCGGCGGCGTCGACGTCCGGGGCGGCAAGGAAGAACTGGCGGTTGCCCTCGTAGCGGCGGTAGATGGCGACGAGCATGACGGCGGCGCCGTAGACGGCGAAGAGGGCGCCGATGGCGTAGAACTCAGACGTGAAGATCTTGAGGATGATGAGGGCGAAGGAGAACTGGCCCAGGGCCGTGCGCATGTAGGCCCCCTCGAAGGTGCGCTGCGCTGCGCGGATCTCGACGAGTCTGCGGGCGCGGGGCGAGGTGGTTAGTTGGCATGGTCTGGGGACGCCGAGGCCGACAGCGGCCGAGAGGGGACGCACTCATCGGAGGTGAGGACCACGGAGCGGGCGCGGTGGAGGCGGAGGTGGAGGTGGTCTTCGGGGTTGGGCTAAGAGGCGTCAGCAGGTGTTTCACGGGGTAAAAGTCGGGGGTCCTGATGACGGTCTGCTTGGCTGCTCTGACAAGCGGACGGGGACCCAAGGCTGGCTGGGAGGTGGTTGACAGTGGTTGTTTGTGAGACGTACCTGGAACATGACGGGCAGTCCTTCACCTTGGACCCAGATAGAGACGAGGATGAACCAAGGCCGTCACGGTTCGTGTACAGGATATCGCTTCTACTGTCGTGACATGTAGCGACGACCTCTCCTGATGATGAGGGATGAATATCGATCCTGGATGGATGCCCCTTCTCAAAGTGAAAAGAGTCGACTTCGCTGGTAAGAGAAGGGTCAGAAGCAGAGTCTCTCCGTCACCCAAAGATCTGCACAAAGGTCTGCAGGACCTCTTGTGTACATGGCATGAAGCTGGTCGGACGTCCAGTTGACGATGCTTGGCGAGGTGATGCAGGCGAGATGATGCAAGCGCGAGAGCTGGATGAGGTGCTCGGCAGACCAGTGGTCCAGCTGATTCGCTCATTGGACCGTGAGCGACTTGGGTCCTAGCGCCCAGCGCTGGGACCAAGTCAAGTCACAAGACCTGGCGGCCGTTGCACACGTGCTCCGGCGATTAGATACGAGTCTCTACGGCGCTCTTTCCAGTACCAAAATCTATAATTGCCGAATCGGGCGACCGAGCATCACCAACGAGCTGAACTCGCAATGCCAGTACGCGTATGTGCCTTGCGGAACCGGAACCTAAACCTGCACTGGCACCTGCACTGGCACCTGCACTGGCACCTGCACCTGAACCTGAACCATCGGCATGCTTGATGTCATACCAATTGCAATACAGCAACAGCAGGCGATTGGACGTCATCGTCTTCCTGCCTGTCCCCCGCCCCAGGCCGCTTGTTCATCACTGTGAAACGAAAAGGGCCAACTGCAGCCTAGCCGCCGGGGCCGCCCAACAGGGTTGCAGTGCAGCATTGATTGCTCTCTGCCAAATGACTGACACTGCGTTTCGGGGGCAGAGTTGGGAAACAGTCCCCGGGCTGAAAAGGGGGGG
>NW_021167479.1:0-17754 GCF_003724135.2 Verticillium nonalfalfae | reverse complement strand
AATACTTATAAATACGACTAAATAGTTAAATCTACTAGTTTTAGTAGTTTAAATAATTAAATATACCCCCTATATTTAACTTATTTAGTCGGGCGGCAGCGCTAGCTTTAATAGTTAGAGCACTCTGGATACCTCCTAATACGCAACAAGCTAGGGTCTGAGCCACTAACGTGAGTCCAGTACTATAAGTAAGACGAACATCCAATGCAATACTTTGAAGGGTAAGAGGATTGATGTTGGTTTTATTCTCTGAAATCAAATGATTCTATAAGGCTTTATAGATCAATCCTAATATAATCAAGCACCCACTCATCCAAAGCAACGGGTCTCACCCTCCCAACTTGGCGCGCTAGAAAGCCGAAGGTGGATTTCTTCAAGGAGGTCCGAGTTACTTTGTTGGTTTGCTACATTGAGTCGTGTATAGAAGACGTTCTAGCAACGAGATTAGGTAATGATCCATGTATTAAATTGAATGAGCTTATAAGGGAAGACCTACCGGGAAACATGCCTTAAAGGTGATATTGCAAACCGTCTTCTGCTCACGAAACCCAGAGAGAGCGCTAGAATCAGGACGAATAGGATCCAAGACTCTTAGCCGCCTTGGGTAGAGTGATACACGTGCCGATCTTGAAAGTATCGCTGCCACCGTCGGCCCACCAATCCTGGATAAAGGCATCCGATTCGTAGCAGATGGACCCCGACCAGAATTTGGCCCTCTGTCGCCCGGCTCCGTAGCCTAGGACGCGGAAAGAACGGAAACTGAAGAGGTCCGTGCTTCTGCAGGTGTTGTCAAAGATGTTGAGGTCGCGGGCGGCGCCTCCTCCGCAGTTAGCGCCAGGGAAGATGCGGACCTTGTAGGAGAGAGCCCCAGTGCCGAGGCAGAGAACGGCGGTGAGGGTCTTGGTGATATGCATGGTGGTAGATTGATAGGGATAAAGGATCTTGGCTTTGGTTTGAGGTCTGGGATGAGGCGAATACGAAGCTGTTGAGTAAAGAAGCATTCTATTGAACGTTGCAGAATCTATCCCTTATATACTAAAACTCCGGAAACTATAAGAGTATCTTAAAACTGTTTAGTAAGCTTGAATAAAGCAGTGAATCTCTGTAAAAGATCGAAACGGTCCGCGTAAATGCAGCAGGCACCTAGATACGAGTATACTTAATAGTGCTGAAAGTCGGGGTAGTATATACGCGTAATGCCTAGTTTTATCTCTTTGTAAATAACGCAGTTTAATGCACAGAAAGGGAGCTGTTCCCCCGTAAGCGGTAGTTTAATTCGTGGAATGAAATGCCCCCGAGATTGATTTTGAAAAAGTTATGCGGTAAGTAAGACCGGTAGCTGTGAATGATTTTTATTGGAGCATTTGTTAAAATAAACTTTGGTAACTGTTCATTAGCTCCTGACTATGAACTATCTTGAAGTGGTACTATACCAGTCACCGAACGAATATTCAGTAAGTGGGAAGAAGAATCACATGACCTACATAATATATTGATTTCATACCTTCGACTATTAGCGGCCTGCCAATAAAGGCTAAAGCAGAGCATGGGTAAACATTCTCTTAGGGAGTGATATACCATTCCGCGTAACTGGTACCCGCGTACGTGGACTCTCCGGCCTTGCTCTATTTTTCCGCAGGCTGAAGGAAGCTCCCCACGAAGAACCGAGGAGCACCTACGGAAATTGTTTGTTGCAGGTTTTACTGTATTTCTCACACTTAGTCTGTCCGCCTCTCATCTATCTGACAAGGCGAGGCACAGCAACTTCAGCGACGCAAACTTAATTTACGCCAAACTGGAACAAAACTGGGGTATCTTCCTGTTGTTCCTCAGACCTCTGCTTCTTGACGTGAATATCTTCTTAAGATTTGCCGCCTACTCAGGCCATTCTACAACATTTGGCACTGGTTTACAAGCCAGAGAATAGGATTCTTAGCTCGTTTATGGTCTCGTTGACAATGCCGAACAGCTGGAGAAACGACTAGAGCAACGAATACTGCGAGACATTGCTTCCAGGTGAGCTGCCACGCAATGCTTCATGGACAACATCAAGTCACACTTCGAAGCTAACCTCTAACGTGAGTCTCGGGGAATATACAACTCTGATGTTCGAGGCTAGCTCTTAGGTTGATAAGCCTTAACTAATGACGGCCGATGTTTCCTAGCGGGAAACCACTCCAGTCGATACCGCGGACTAGTAGCGACGGAAGAACCAATATAATCATGGTCACAAGACGGATTGAAGAATTCCCCATGTCAGTAAAGCAGAGCCCTAGTCTCTCCTCATTTGGATGTGACTCCTCTCCATGTAGACATTGAGGCATATTCTTTTTGGAAAGATAATCGAATAAATGAACATGTTTGGAGTCGTGACAGTTCCTGCTGTCAGCTTCGCCCTAGACCCAGGCGTGTCAGTTGAGCGTGTCAGCTTTACCCCTTTATGTGCTACACCTTGGCTGCAGCGTAGGGGCCTCCTCTTTCCCAAGCACCACAGATTGGCCACGACCTGGCCTTTCCTAGAATCTCAGCCTTTCGTTTTTATTAAAGGCTACAGGGAAGCCGCTAAGGTGTGTTGGCGATTTGCAGCGGCGGCTCCTCTCAAAATTCCACCACTTACACCAGCGACACAACGATCCTCGAATCGTGACAGTCTAGCATTGGATGTGATTTTGCGGTAAGCACGTTCCGTCCTAAACAAATCTGATTCTTCAGTCCAAGATCAGGTGCATGGTGAACATGTGATGACCGGTCCTCGAGGCACCGGTAGTCTCAATCCGCCACGTTCATGGCTTACCTACCGAAGCCACGGCCACCCTTAAATTACAACGTCTGGGGACACGGGACCAATCCTTCATCAATGAACTCCAAGGTATCAGACCTTATTGAGCTGACAATTGATCACATGTTCTTTCACGACGCAAGATCGTACTTCGCTAATCGCTCAACCATGCAAGATCCGGCCAATTGAGCATGCAACACGAGTCAAGCTCAGGTCAAGGCCATCATGGCCCGTGTGCTGCTATGGGCTTGTAGCAAATTGGTTTTTGCAACATAGATAGACCCAAGATCCGAACACAACTTGGTGGTTCTGAATGTTGTTCAACAGCATCATTCTTTCAGCTTCTTTCACTTCTCAGCCCATATTCAATGACCTCTTTTCAACCATGAAGGTCTCCGCTTTTGTTCTTGCCGTCGTCGCCCAGGTGGCCTCGGCGCACTACTTCTTCGACACCAACATCATTAATGGCAACTCACAGCCCTCATTCAAGTACGTCCAAACCTTCACCCGCGCCACCAAGTACAACCCCATCAAATTCTCATCCAACCCGGCGGCCGACATTCGCGATGGATCTTTCGCCGATGGTCCTGATATGCGCTGCAACTAGGGCGCTTTCTCCGCTGCTGACCGTACCGAGGTCCTGACCGTCAATGCCGGCGATGAGATCCGCGTCAGGCTTGGCTTTGGCGCCACCATGGAGCATCCTGGTATATCCACATACACCATTACTGGAAAGGCGATGAGATTGCTAATCTATTGCGGCTAGGCCCCGGACTGGTCTACATGTCCCGCGCCCCTGGTGACAACGTGAAGGCCTACGACGGATCTGGAGACTGGTTCAAGATCTTCGAGGAAGGAGTCTGCACCTCTAGCAGCGACTTTACCAAGAAAGCTTGGTGCACTTGGGGCAGGAATTGGATCGCCGCCAAGGTTCCCAAAAATACCCCGAACGGAGAGTATCTCTTCCGCGCTGAGCATATTGGTATGCACCTGTAATATCGGAAATGACAAGCCGAAAAATATGACTAATCCTTCCAAGGCGTTCACCGTTCGCATATCAACCAGCCCGAGCACTACGTGTCTTGCGTGCAGATCAAGGTCGTCAACGGTGGCAACGGCTCGCCCGGCCCCCTCGTCAAGTTTCCGGGCACCTACAACGCCACCGACGCCTATGCTGACTTCAGCATCTACGGTGGCCACGAAACCTTCCCGTTCCCCGGCCCGGCTGTCTGGAACGGTGTTAGCGGCGGTACCGCTCCTCCCACCACTCCTCCCACCACGACAACTACTCCTTCGACCCCTCCTTCGACTCATCCACTCACCTCGGGCTGTGCTTCTCTATACGGCCAGTGTGGTGGCTCCGGTTTCACTGGTCCCAAGTGCTGCTCCTCCGGAACCTTTCGCGTCAGCAACCAGTGGTACTCGCAGTGCTGGTAGATCAGCTCCATCGCGCGGTGTCCATTGATATGTTTCATTTCGCCAGCCCCAGTTTTGTCCGTTACTAAGTGCTCGGTGCAGGTAGTCGCATACGTTGCTGACTGCTATGCGACTATCTGAGATGGACACGTAACCCCCATTTAGAATATAAGTTCCTAGCGAAAACATCTCCATCACATACGACCATACCTACTGGAAAACTCGGGATCCCGTCCGCTCTCCCATCGATAAATCAGTAAGGGCCGGATCAGTAGTCGGGTGGGTGACCACCGGCGAATACCTGGTGTTGTATGTTTTTGCCTTTTGGGCCGACATTTTGCATGGTCGGAAGGTTGTGCTCGGAGGCTCGAGCTTGTGGTGTGGATGAAACAGGGGACTTTTTCTCCACTACCTATTATTTCTTTCTATTGAGAGGGCTCCACTGCTTATATGAACCCTGCTTAATAGCTTTGGCTATGCCAGCGAGCTCTGACTAGGTAGGGTAGGTGATATAAGACTTGGTTAGTGATTGACGCTATCTCTTTGAATTACCACTACCTACGCAAGCCAGCTATACCCATCTAATTCACCGATCACGAAAGCCGTGATTTACGTGCTCCTGAGAGCTGTGAATCCCAGACCCGGTGATCACCATATCGGTGAATCCCATACAATGATCACCTTCCCAGGTGATTCCCTAATATTGGTTCAACACGCTCAGAAATATACACAATAGTTCTCATGCACTAGGTATGTACATATGCTCTTATAACCTATCATCTCGATATAGATACGACGGCCTGAGCTCTCTCCTTGGACTTGTAAGCTTTCTATCTTTTCCCCAGCGCATTGCATGGGCCAGAGATGTTCCACCTAATGAATGTACTGGTTCTTACGTGCTGCAAGTCCATGTTAGTAAGCCCGGCTTTAGGTGCACGGACCAGTTGGCATATATTTCCATGTAACCACCTGCTTATAGAGGACTCGTATAGACTTAACAGCTGGTATATCTTAGATAGCCTATAGAGGGGTATTAGTAGAAGTATTGACTTAGTTAGTTGGTGGAATTTACCTGGTGCGAGGGGCCCTGTGCCCTCATGCCCGCTATAGCTTAGTTCTAGGCACCCTCCTGCCCGATAGAAAAGCTCCCCAATACACACACACCTTTCTTCCACACTTGACCTCCTCCATCAGAACGCACCCATGGGTCGCTCGAGGCAGGCCAAGGTTGGGGGTATGCTGCTTCTAGCGAGCGGACGAATCAGGGTATCACTGGTCTTAAATGCAAACGTGACAGCGCCATACAAATAAGCAATGAACATTCCCAATGATTCCTCCAAGTAGATCACCTAAGGCAGTTTATAATGCAAGGAACCATCACCGACTATCCAGACGTTATCGCTAACACATACCGGCCAGTACTCAGATATGCTTCCTTCTCTCTCTCAGTCAACCCCTTCTGCTCCCCTTTATGCGGGTCACTATTAAGGACATGACTCCGCAGGCCTTCTCGCGTAGGCGGTTCAAGCGCCCCGCACCCGTCTTTTGGACACCGATACGCCGTGTCCACGGCAAAGTACTCCCAGCGCTCCGTCAGCGCCCGCCGCCGCCGGATCTCGACGAGCTTTCCCGCCATGTCGGCCAGATTCTGCCGCACCCAGCGCTTCGCCAAGTACTTGTCGGTTTCAGCTTGAATCATCTTCAGCGTGACATGGCCCGAGACTTTTGGCCGCCAGTCGTCCAGCGGGACCTTCCACAGCTCGCCCTCGACGTTGAAGCGGCAGCGGTCGACGTTCTGGGTTCTCGTGTCGATGAGCCAGTCGTTGTTGGGGCCCTCGGTATCAACGGCGTAGTCCTTCCAGTGCTTCCCCAGCTCGAGGTACTTCATCAGCGCTTGCTTGCGCCGGACGTCGTCGATATTTCTCTCCCGTAGCCGAAAGTCCGGCTCTCTCGGCACCGAACCGCCATTGATATCAGAGGAGCCTTTCTTGCCCGTGCCGAGGCTTATGAAGAGGCTAGGGGGGTAGCCGTGCAGTCGAATGACTTCCCGGAGTGTTGCCCCGGAAGGGTTGTTAACCGCGAGCCCGCCGTCGACGTGCTTGTTCCCGTCCGGCATCTTGATGCATTCGAAGAACCGCGGAGCCGCCGATGTCGCCCGCGCGACCTGCCAGATCGGGGTGCTGTTAGTCGGCGAGCTCTCCGGCGCGAACGTGTCGACACGCTCTGTTGGACGCGGGCTGAAGTCAGGCCTGTCGTTCGGCTGCTGGGTATGATCGGCACGGGGCTTGTCGTAGGTCCGCCACATGCACGCGTGATCGATGCCGCCGCTCCTGTTGAAGCGGAACGAGAACACCAGGCTACACACATGTCAGCAGACTAAAGGGCCAAAGGGACTCTCGGAGTGGCAGACTGACGTGCGTGTGCGGTCCCCGCGGTACTTGAACGGCTCCGTCTTGGCCCGTGTCTCCGTCATCGGCTCATGGTCTCCCGGGAGGTTCCGATAGATCATCTGCTGGAAGGCACCGCGCACCCTTCGGGTTGCGTACTTTGCCCGGGGATACCACGCCCAGGACCTTTCGTGCCACAGGCGAGGCTTTCCGAAGACCTCGTTGCCGAACTCAAGATATTGCTTTAGAGCATTATCTACTGACAGTCGCATTCTTCCGAGCATGATGGCCGAGAGTCTCTTCCTGTTAACACTATGATCTAATGAAATGATTGAACCATCACGTACCCTCCTGTTGATGTACCCGCCATGTAATCGAAGTAGTGGCAAGGTAGGAAGTCATCGAGATTCTCGTTGACATCTCCTTGGTCCTCCACTGCTGTTCTTTGCTGGCTCTTGGGCGACATCCATGGGTAATCAGAGCTGGCCGTTGTCAGACCGTCGGATAGCCGTATCTCGGCAGCCCTGATCTCAACCATGAGCGCCCTGAGAATCAGCAGACTGGAGTACCCGCGGATGCCTCCACCATCTGTCGAGCTATGTCAGCGGTAGGACCCAGGAACCGAGACTGAGCGGAGACCAACCAAAGGAGATGACAGTCTTTTGTCTCCATGGCCCCTCCAGGGCTTGGTCGTCGTTATAGGACCAAGTACGCAGTGGGACCGGGACTTCGGCCTCGGGTACTTGTGAAGTGCCCGAAGTGCGTGCGGACGCACCTGGCGCGGTGCTGTTGAAGTAGCGTGATGGCTCGATGGTTAGAGCGTCACTGTCTGATGCCATCGCCGTACCAGATGAGTAGATTGATGGTCGAGTTGAGTAAATGATGAACCAGAACCGTCTCGAGATTTTGCCATAGACAAGAGGTAGCGATGTGTACGAGTCGGACCGAGAGTAGGCGATATGTGAGGGCTGAAAGCAAGAGTCACATCCGACGCGATCCTGCCTCATCGGTTTATAATCAAATAAATCAGCCAGGGTGTACCACACAGTTCTTCAGCTCCAAGGAACGGGACGATGTCGCGTGGCCACTTCCCCCTCTGCCAAATGTGGCGGCTTAGCAGAGCGCTCGTATGCGAGCCTCAACCAAAAATGGCAAACCACAGACAATGAGCAGAGAGTCCCAGAGCCTTGCCACTGCAAAATGCACGTGCAATGAGGCATGTTCTCGTAACGTCGATGGTAGAATCAGCTGTTTGACCTTGTACTACTGTGATGGCGGCCAGGCTCGATTGCCAGCGTCCCTACAACACCATCTTCAATGCAAAGGCGTGGTAGCTGAGTCAGCCGTGTGAGAATTCCGGGTGCTGGCTGGCTCAAAGGTGACAAGGCTCTTGTTTCAGGCCGGGCGTGCAGCTGCAGCCGTCGTAGCCCGCAGAAGATGGCTTTCTTCCTGCCACTCGGGGAGCGCTCCAGGCTCTCAGAGGACGCTGAGCTGGGCGTTCTACCCGCCAAAAAAAGTGATATCACATCTGTCCCTCCCAATGAAGCGAATAAGGCAGCTCAGCCACTAAAGCCCCTCATCTATACCTTCGTGCTCTTATCTTACTGCTTATCGCGCTCGTGTTTGGTCTAAACTATTGAAAAAAAAAATCCAGCTCCTCGATTCTTGAGGGTTCACAAGCACGGATCCGTCGTTTCCAACGTCGAAAGTCACAATTCAGCAGCGCCAGAAGGCGATGCTGATGGAAATGATACAAAATGAATGGTAAGGCTCCAGCCAAGAATGATAAAAGATTCAAACAACCGCCGTTGTGCAAGTCGATGTAGTTTCTCGCTCAGCCTCACTCCATTAATCGTAGCTCGATGTCAAGTGATCAGCCCGGAGTTGAGACATTTCGGGTCAAGGGCATGAAACCAGGCCCAATGGCCAGGCAAGAGCCTCTCGATACGCAGCGGCACAATCCAATCAAGGGACGGCGAATTAAGCGCATGATCGTTTCATTACTCCAGTCAACTACTCCAACACGACCTCCGTTGTCATCTGCAACCACCACACCCAACGTTCGCGTGTGCTCAACTACCAATTGGGCGCCGATAAACAGCATGCAAATCTAAGGCCAGCAAGCAGATAATGCACACAGTGCTGATCATTTCGTGAGAACATACAGCTGCTTGGATTGCCCCATGAATCGATTCATGTTGTACCCAAGACCCAGCTTCCAAGTATGTACGGTGGCAATATACTCGCCGTTGCCACTTTTGCTAGGCAAACGAACGTCCTTGCTGGCTCTCCATCGCGGTAGCTGGACGACCTCGTAATGTTTGGCTGGCTCCGTTTGTCAGCGTGCGGGACGTTCGCGGCCTGGGCCGAGGTTGATGAAGTGGGAGACTGAAGCAAGGAGAAGACTCACATCCGAGCCACTCTTGGGGATGCGTCGTAAAGGACTGACGCCTCATATCCAAGACTGCAACTTCCGGCATTTTTGAGTGTACCGTTTCTTGCCGCGATTGTTGTGGTTGTGGGCCTCTTGCAAAGTTGGAGACGAAATCAAGGAGCAGATAAAGCTGGACGAGACCGAGCGAAGTGGGTGGAAGTCGGTTGGCAGCTCGTTCTTAAGGGAACGTCCATCAATCTGATGGGGCGATGGCGCTTGAAAAGACCGCGGGCCATCGGACACATGGCTTTCTTCGGGCGAACACGTCCTCTGCCATTGTCGCAGCAACCCTGGAATATGTGCCCACATGACAGCCGGGGGCGGCAGGCCAGAGACGGCTTGAGCACTACCTACCTCGACCGCTTTGGGGTAACACAGCACAAAGCCTCGTCGAAACACAGGTGTTTCGGGCAGCATGGCTTGCACACGTGGCGTACTACTTCCATATTGGCGGTGAGGCTGAGCAAAGCAAGCATCTAGCTCGGGGTGGTGTCTGCCAGACTAGTCACCTAGACCTCAGTCAGCCCAGTCATGACAGTCTGAGATTCGGTCATTGTGATGCATCAGGCGTCCCTCGTGAGTTATGAAGTGACTATCAGAAGACCAACCAATGTCAGGCGCGAAGTAGGGGCGCGACTTGAATGCCAAGCAGGTTTCTGTCTGCACTCAGGTGATTTCTCTATGCTTTCAGGTCGCCGAGAGCACGTAAAACGACCAATCACGGACCACATCACGAGCAAATATTGAGACTTTAGCTGCAGGTTGCGACTAAAGGTCTATCGCCCGCAAAAATTGGAAAGCCTCATGCGCGTCGAAGGGTAATCGTCGAGACATCCTAGCATCCAAAACGTTGAATAAGAGAAATATCAATCGGTTCAACATGGTCTAGAGAAGTCTTTGCTCAGGTTATTCAGCTTAATCAGACTGAGGAACGATCGTTGATCACGTTCGTCCTCCTCCGATATCGAGGCTGGTCCCTCGCAGACCTCTCTTACTCAACACTGATTTCAATTTTGTTGAGCCATGAAGCAAATGGCTCGCTGAAAAGGCTCATAACCCGTCTGCTTGGAATTGTTGCAATGAGCAAGCGGCGTTCGGCTTCCCTGACTCTGGGCAGGCGCTTCACACCAGAGCTTTGTGGAGCACCACGTGTCATGTTTGTCGTGGGCGTTTCTACAGCCTCACTTTACCCAGGAAGCCGTGATATGAGGCGAAATAGAAAGATTGGGAGACTATCTATGTATCTGAGTGTCATACTCTGCACAATGGTCCATCGGGTTGCTCAATGAAAGCCTCGGCACCGACACAGGTTGGGCAGCAAAGCATTCCAGTCGGATCAAACTTCTTCTTCGCTGCCAGATGAGCTGCGTAGTTGGAGCACTAAAAAGCCTCAATGTAGTCAGGATCATGTCGGTCGCCCTCGTTCATGTAGCCTCCCGTGTTTGGGGCCAACCATTTCGTGGCAGCTCCTTCCACGAATGTGATAATGATGATGATGATGATGATATATTTAAACGCCTTGAAATCCCCTAGGGGTAAACGGGCGCCTACGTATCCCTATATACTACTTATATAAATGAAATCCTGTATTCTAGCTACTACTAGGATTAGAGACCCCTTATAGCCGTAGTTACTTAGGGACTCTAATAACTCTATATCGAGTTTTTCTATATTATATATTATATCGAGTACTAGGTTATCTATTATTATTAGGTTAGCTCCCTATTAGGCGTTAGCGCCTCGGGAGAGCTATAGTAATAGCTAAGGGTCTAATTAATGGTTATATCCTTATTTAATATCTAGGGTAAATCGTATTAAAGAAATCCGAGTCTCTAGTTAACTTAATAAAGGATTCTTAATTAATACTAAGTATCGTATTAATATATTATTATTAGCCTATCTATAGCGGGTTCGACCTAAGGTAGGTCTTCTTATAGAATAGTAAATAACTAAGGGTTTTATCTTTATTATAGGAGTAGGTCGTTTTAGCGTTAATATATCCGAAGCGTAAGTAATATTTCTCGAAGTCCCTATATCCTATCCTAGCCGCTAAAAGGTAATATAGTTCCCCTCTCTTAAGGATATTAAGTTCCTCTATAGGTTTTATTATAGCTTTTAAGTCGAGCTCTACGTAAATAATAGGTTATTCTTTTTCTTATTAATATTTATATTCTAAGCGGTATTACTTCTATAGGAGCTTCTTAATATAATTAAAAGTTAGGGGGGGGTTTTCCTTTAGGGTTTTATTAACTCTTTTCTTCGCGAGGAAATCGGCTAATTTATTATTATATATTCTTATATATCCTAAGGACTATTTCGTATTAATTAATATAGGGGAGCTAAGTATAAGCTTCTTAAACTTAATAATAGCTTTTTATAAAGATATTAAAGGTATTCTATTTAAGTACTAGATTACTAATATATTATCGAGGTATATTATTATAATAATAATAGAATCGTGTATATATAATAAGAGGTACTCCTTTAGGCCTATTCTTATTACTTTAACTTCTATATCGAATACCTGTACTCTAAGTAGCGATTAGCTTCCTTTATATATATATTATTCGTAATTACCTTTAAAGATTATATAGCTAAAGCCCGATAATCTTACGAGCTAGGAACTATCTATAAAGATAAGGAGGTATATTATAAGTAGGGACTCGACCTAGTAATTAAAATACTTAGCTATTTCTTCCTTAATATCGAGTATCGGAGCTTTTATATATTCTTTAAGGAATAGAATTAGTTTTAGGAATTAGAGGATTATATTTATAATAATAATAAGAATAATAAGCTATAGGGAGTTTCCTCTATTATAGAGGGTTTTATACTAAGAGATACGAGGAACTAGTAAGTATATTACGTCTAGGGAGCCGATCTTAAGGGTATATCGAATATAGGCTATATCTAGTAATATAGGGACTAGAAGAGTATTTAACTCTCTTAATATTACTAGTATTAAGGTAGTCTTCTATATAAGTAGCGTACTTCTAATTACTAAGTTAACTACTACCTATATCTTATTAATTTACTTTACTAGGCCGTTCTAAATAGATAGGAACTCTCCGTTCTTTCTAAAAGTAGCGGGCTAATAAGGCCCTAGATATTAGATTTCTAATCTATATAGTACCTTAAGTAGTATTATAGTATATATAGCCTTATATATAGCTTTAAGTAAGGCGCTATATATTACTTTATTTAGCCTATAGATATATCTTATTATAGATCGTACTAAAGCTACCCTTTTCTCGATATAGTACTTAAAGGATAGGGCCTTATTAAGCTATATACCTAGCTATCTTATAGATATCTAGGTTAATACTATTCTATTAACGTAAATATATAGTAAATAGTCTATATAACCCTTATTCTATAGATCTAAGCTATTATTATATAATAATAACGTATTAAATTAAAATAAAAACTATTTATCGCTATTAGAGGATAATAGGGTAACCTATTAATAAGTTCTAGTATTATAATTAGTTTTTCCGTAGACGCTATAGCTCCGTTTCTTTAGCGTAGCGTATATAGATAGAGCTAGATTTTATCGTATTTCCTCCTTTACCTAAGAATCTACCTCCCTCTAAGTAATCTAGTCCTAACCCTCGCTTAGAGTAAAGCTTCCTCTTTATTAGAGTTATATTTTTTTAGCCCTATAGTATTAGCTAAGGATCGTATTCTCCTCTTAAAGTATTACGACCTTAGACTTTAAAAGGGCGATCTAGTATATTATATTACGTATACCTTTCGTAAACTACTCGATAGTATCTAAAATTAACGATAGTAAGTTACTCTTATAATAAATAATACGACCTTTAATAAAATCGGACTATAAAATAGCTTATATAGTAATTATAAGCGTTTAGGAAGTCTAGAGATTAAATAGCCTATAAAACGACCTTAATAGTATTAGCGTTTTTAATTTTATATTTAGCTTTAAAAGAACTATTTCTAAGTTATAGAGTATAAATCTAGCCCCTCGAAAACCGTTTTAGATATTTTTTTCTATTATTATATCTCGGAATATAACTAAAAACGTAAATAGGAAGTCCTCCTTTATAATATAGTTTATATTAACCTTTATTTTAATCTCGATTTACTAATTATATACTTTCTTAAATAAGTTAAAATAATTAATATTAAGAGGTTAAAGTAAATATAATAAATAAAGGGGTATATAGAGCGTAATAATATTATTCTCTTTATAGTAGAGCTTAAATTTAATTAAATAGTAATTTTCGTAGCTATTTAAGATAAGGATACGATAACTACTTAACTTTCTAGTTTTTATATATTAATTAAAATACTAAATCTAATCGAGATTAATTTCGTTTATCGTCTAACTATTTAGAGATATTACGATTCTCTAATTATATAGAATTATATTATTTTAGTACTAAGTTAAGAAATAATATTTATTTATAATTATAATATATAGTAAGATATAGAATCTAATTATACTAATACTTTAAATTATTATAATCTATTCCTAATTACTTAGCTACTTTATTTTTATATTAGAATATCTTTCTATATTTATAATAACCGTCTTATTAACGATTACTCTTATCTAGAAATTAATCTTATTAAAATTATAGATATCGGAGTCTATTATACTATATTTCGTAATTACGTTCTATATAAGCTAAAACTATATATTTATTATATCGGGATCTTTATATTAAGCTCTTTTATAGTCGTATTTATAAAAGAAATACGTCTAGAGTATTAATTATCGTTTAATAAAGCTTATTACTTATTATAGCCCGATTAATAGTATACTATAATCCGTAAATAATCGAGAGGCTATATCTCTAACTTTACTAAGCTAAGGAGGGTAATATTACGAATCTAAGTTAAGTATATATTTAATAATAGTCTTCTCTTTAAGGTTAATTAATTTTATAGAATTAGGAGGGCTATTACATTAGATAGTAGTACTACGTAAGTAGCGGAGGAGTATTATCTTTAGTATATTATAGATCTTTATAGTACTCGTAGCGCTTAAACTCGGTTTATTTTTTATTACTTAGATAGTAAGAATAATCTAGCTTTCTTTATAAGTTACTAATATTTCTAGTTATAGAATAAATATATAATAAAGTATAATTCTTCGAAAGTTAAGCGGGCTAGACTACTTACTATATTAGACTACTCGCTATATATCTACGTTACTATAATTAATTATTAGTAAGTTAGAGAATCGGCCTTTAATAAAGTATATAATTTCTATTTTACTTAGGTCGAAGTTTACTCTATTATTTTAGCTCTATTAGAGTATCTTATTAAGGATTCTCTAAGCTTCCTTTATTATATCTTCTAATATCTTACCTATATAGAGTATTATATAGTCGTTAGTATATCTAAACCTATAAGCCTTTATACTTATATTATATATCGGCTCTATATATAATAAGAATAGGATCGGGGAAGCTAGGGACCTTTATAGGAGGCCGTATTAGAGGGGAAGTATTTCTATTATAAACCTTTTATAGCGTACTCGAGCTACTCTATAGTTAGTAAAATAGGATACTTACTATATTAGGTTATTAAGTTAGCTTTATTCTCTAAGGTAATAGTAGAGTCTATTTTTAACGATAGTATCGAACGCTCTTTCGATATCTATAGTAACTACTATTACTACTTATTTTCTCGGGAATATAGCTTCGATATTATATATTAGCGAGGCTATAATATTATTAGCTAATCTTTTAAAGAAGGCTCTAGTAATTTAGGGGTTAAGGACGCCTTAGCTAATAGTAGTTTAAGTAATTTTTCTTATTAATAGGCGTTTAAGGCCTTTACCTATTATTAAGAGGAGGGAGATTAAGCGTTATCCTTTATAGCTATTAATATCTCTATTTAGTTTTAAGATTATTACTATATCGGCTTATTTATATTATAGGAGGTAGTACCCTAGATTAAGGTAGGCCTAATAGAGCTTATAAATAAATTCTCGTATAGCTAACTAAGCTATTTATAATATATTAATTATAATAGCGTCGTATCCTAGGGATATATTATTAACCCTTATAAAGGCTACTTTCGCTTCTTCCTCTATTATAGCGTTATCCTAAGCTAGTATTTACTCTAAGTATATAGTAGTATTAGGGCTAATATTAGCTTATATATCGACCCTCTCTATTAACTTCTTATATAGAAATCTAGCTTAATCGGCTAGTATTAATATAAATATATCTCTATCTTATAGGGGGGGGGGAATTAAATTAAGTCTTTAGTTTCTCTTAGCCTATTACTTTATAGAGGTCTTAATCTATTTTAATCCCTTCTACTTAAGTCGATTAGAAGGCTACTTTAGCCTCTTTAATTACTCTACGGAATACCTTCTTAGTAATAATTAGCTCTTCGAGTAATACTTTCTCTTTCTAGAGGGTAGTAAAGACTTTATAACTTATAGTATATTTATCGTTCTACTATCGCTTATATTATAAAGGCTTATTATTAATTAATAAAGTATTAATAGTAGCTTATAGTAAAGTATTTAGTATATTTATTATTATATTTAGCGCTTAATAGATTAAGAAGTCGATTAGAAAGGTCTAAGCGTTTTCTATAATAAATTCTATAAAAGTAAAAGTATTAGCTATTATAAGTTTTCCTTTAAAGAGTTATCTATAATCCTTATTATAGAGTACTATAATAATAAGTATTACGTAATTAGATAAAGTATAGAGGTATAGTATTATTTACGTCCTAGCCCTTAAGATATTAGTAATATATAGGTCTATTATTAACCCTTTTAAGTTTATATTATTATTATTATAATCTAGGTTTTAGTCTTCTTTAAGCCTATTATAGTATTATATAGTAACCTTAGGGGTATTTAGTACTTATAGTAAATAGAGGTCTATTTAGTTCGTAATAGAGGTAGTTACTAAGTATAGGGATACCTTTAATTATTAATTAATATATTATATATTAAAGTCGCTTAATATAAAATAGTAATCGGGTAAGCTCTATATCTCTAAGAAGTTAATAATATTACTCCTTTTTATATCTATATAGATATATAGGAGCGTAATACCTTAGACTTTAATATAGTAGATATCTTAGTATAAGGGGTCTATAAGGTATAAGGGTTTAAGGGTATTAAGAGTTTTCTTAATATAAATAATAATATAAAGTCGAATATCGAGAGAATTCTAATTAATAATTAAGGAGTATATATTATAGTTAGGGTTAATCTTTATTATATATTTAGTAATTAAGGTTTAGGGTTCTTAAATTATAATAATATCGGCTTTTTCCGCCTTAATAAGGCTTAGGGCGATATTATAGCTCTCGTTACTTTTACTAATATTTACTTAAAAGATCCTAAGTTATTATTTATTTATAGATAAGTAAAGTAATTAATAGGGTACCTAGGAGTATCTCGTAAATAATATCTAAGTTATAAAGGATATTACTTAGAATTATAATAGCTTTATCTTCGTCGATCCTAAAATATATCTCCCTCCTAAGTACTAGCGTCGTTAAGGTTATAGCTAACGTAGTTTAATTATATACGTAAGCTATATAAGTAATCTCGATACTTTATTATTAGATCTATTATCTCTTAGCTCTTAATAGTCTAGAGAGCCTTCTATTCTTAATACTTAGTCTAGCGGGGTATTTATCGTAATTACTCTTATATAAGCCTAAGTAGTTAGTATACTATAATAGCTCTATATATCCTTCTATAAGGTATTTCCCTCTATATCTTATATATAATTATTATCTATTATAGGTTCTAATATATTAATTATAATAGTTATTATAGTATAGAAGTAGCTTATTCCTATTAAGCTATTATAAGATTAAGCTATTAAAGAATTAGAAAGGGTTTATAAATATATTACTATCTAGGAAAGATATTATCTATATCTATTTATCCTCTAATATCGTCGCTTACGTTATTTAGTATTATATAAGTTCTCTTAAAGTAGCTATCTTTACCTCCTCTTTTATATACGAGTTAGTATTAATATCTTAATTATTATAGTCTATTAGTATTTTAGGGATATTCCGAATTATATATATAGCCTAAATCTTAAGTCTCTTAATATTTATTATATTAAGCTATTTAAATAGCTTAATATTATTAATAAGTATAATCTCTCTAATTCTATTAATTCTCGGAGTAATCGTAATACTAATCGGAATCCTAATTACTTAGATAATATCCGTAACCTAGAGTAAATAAGACTAAATAATATAATAATAGATAACTACTAGGTCGATACTTCTAATAGTTTCTAAGAGTTAAATAAAGATCTTATTATTATAAGGTTAATAGGGGGAGGGTTCTATATTATCGGTATTCTTATTAAGTTTAGGTAGCGTATTTCTATTTTATATATCTCCTTTATTTATTATAGTCTTCTAAGGGCCCTTAATCGTTATACCCTATTTTAAGGCTATAGGGGCTCTATATAGGATACCCGAGATACCTTAGTTCTTATCGAGTTAGTTCTTCCTAGCGATATTAGCGTAAGTTAGTCTAATAAAGGGGGGGGGTTATTATTTATAGTATTAGAGTTTATTATACTTTCTAGTAATAATATCCTCTAGCGTTATTACTAATAATCTACTATAATATCCGATTATAGTATTATTTATTTTATCGTAATTAAGGTCTTCTAAGGTCTTTTCGATATTATCGATAAGAGCTTTATTAATATATATATATATTAATTATACCTTCTAGAGCTTTATAATTTCGCTTATTATAG